>NC_141757.1:86182029-86398710 GCF_982258835.1 Parasteatoda tepidariorum
TCCAGGAACTTATGTTTAAATTCTGTCACTTCTTCCGGAGAACAAAGGCTGTAGTTGACAAATTTTTCAAACTTTTCCCATCCATGATTGCAAAGGCTTAATTATATGTTGCAGAGTAAGCGGCTCAGATATATAATTAATGAAATATCCATTTTCTGTATTCTCCTCTGGGTGGTTTCCTTTGCTTTTTTCCCAGATCATAAAACTCATTTTCCTTTTATTTAGGATCTGCAAAATGCAGTTTCAGTATTGATAAAATATTAATAAATAGTAAAATATCATGCATTATTTACAAGCAACTTGATCAATGTATCTTACGCCCATACGAAATAAGGTTACATGAATTTTTTATATACAAGAGTATACTGTCAATTTAGAGAATTATCCCTCCATTTTTAAATGTAAAATCGATTACCATTATACAATGTTTTACAGAAATTACACTGCTGCGGCTTTTTTAATATGATTTACTCTTAAATACATTTTAAATAATGAAAATTTTGGAATACAAAAATCGAAAAGAAAAAAATCTTCTCCTAAAATAAAAGTCTTATCCCAAATGTAATTAATTTTTCTTTACCTCTCAAATACCTGGATTTAGTAAGAGGAATATCAACAAGAGTTGTGAAAAAAAATAATGCCATTGAGTAGATTTAAAACTATTAATTGATCGGACCAGTATAACACATTAAAAGGTTTTAAAATAAAGATGTGGATATGTCGCTTCCAGCAGAATATTTACAGAACTCAAATGCGTGATAGTTCTGAAATATTCTTAAAGTTTACGATGCCCCACGTTGTCCAGCTGGAGCTTTTTCGCATGTTTAATGCCTGAATTAAACAAATGCTTTATTATTCGTCTGACTTCATGACTTTAGCCACACCGGTGACGTCATACTTGGTCGTTGACGATCATCCAGTGATATTTCAAAAATTAATTATTGGTAAAATCTGTTTATTACATTAAAATGTCTTAAAATAAGTTCTTTTGGGTGGATACATCGCTTCCAAAGACATTTTTAAGTTTCGAAAGACAGCAGGTCTTTTCTGGAACATTTTCCGTTACAGCCTTATACTATGCAGGCTTCTTGAAATTTTATCCTTTCTCCAGAATTTTACTCCTTTTTGAGAGATTTTAAAGCTTGAGAACTAGCAGAAAAATTTAGGTTGTCACGAGTGTAGAGAGTTTAGGAGAGTAGGATGGCTGGAATTGAGATTTGACCAGAAAGTGGACCATGAAGAAGGTTTATAATCGTTCTCATTGTCCCTTGTGTCTTTATTAAGTGTCTAATGTCTGGGGCGTTAGAAACTCTAAAAACAGTGCATGAGTTGAAGAGCTCAGTCACATGCATCGCGTCACATTTTCATCTTTGATGGCATTCTACCGCCATTACCAGTTTCATCGCTTATCTGCGTAAAACTTTCAAAAATTGATCTGTACCTTCGATAGACTTTGTCCCTTCGATAAAAAAAAGCATCTCCAAAGGTCATTTTCACTTTGAGAAGTGTTTATTCTGCAGTTTTGATGAGTTTCCCACAAAACTTGATGGAGCATGCTCTAAATCTCTGTATAATCGAAGACAACTGATAAATCAAGCACGTGTAGGCTGATTCCTCACTCCACCTGTTTGAGAGATTTGCGACATATGCTTTCGTTTTACTAAAAAGTCAGTGACATTAGTTTTTGGACGAACCCTGTAATGCGTTATGGTAATACCGTAAACTCTGACAACTTTAACAGATTCCTACAACATGATTTCATATATATTTAGAAAGAGAGACAATAGTTTATTAATCAAATTTAACATTTAATAGATAAAAGGAAATAAGTTTAACAGCGATATCATGACCGGTTAGAGCTGCCTACAAGCAGGGTTGCCGGATCAAGAAAGAATGCTAGACTAGATTGTTCTATGGAAAAGAGTTAGAGTTATTATCGATTCGGGACTTTTCCCGTCTGGACTTTATGACTCTATCTATCCGGTACCTTCCCTTCTGGATGGTCAGGCGCCTTTCAATGAGGAAGTAGATGATTTAAATGATGACGGATGATGCAATTCACCCAAATATTATTTATATATATTATACCGTTATCTAATGCAATAAGTTAAAAATAAATACAAATAGATATATGAAAAAGTATATGAAAAATCTTCCTAATAAAAAACATGTAATTATTAAAAAACTACAGTGGACCTGGTCTAATAATTTGGTCTAATTATTATATGCTATTATAATACTTGCTATAATAAATAGTATATATTTATATCATCTAATTTATCAAATAGTCTAATTTATATAATATATTGTCTAATTTACAACAAGTGCAAACCGGTTTCAGTTGCGTAATGACAATAAAGCTGGTAGAATTCCATGGTAAAAGGGTAATCAGAAACTATAATTTTACATAGTTTTTTTTATGAATTTGGATAAAATTGTTTTCAGACATCGATAGAAATTATTTTATGACACATTATATTCAAGTATGTGTCAAAACCGGGGAATCTCCCAAGTATAGCAAATTTTTTTCATCTACATTCACACATAAAATAATTTTGACGCTTAAATTCAATTTTCAATTTTTACGTTACTAAAATTGTAAAATAATGAATAATTAATTTAAGCTTAGTTCAGATTAAATATTGAATAAAAAAGAAATCAAGTGATTTGTATTACAAATTAGCGGAAAAAGGATCAATGTAGTGTTTATAAATAAAATGTGTATGGCTTCAATATTTTAAATGTGTGTTTCTTTACATTTTGGTCAAGAAATAATGCAAAATTTTCTAAATTCAAATGGAAAGATATTTATGAGCTATAGATCTTTCCAAATGTTATTTGAAATGTAATTTCCATCACCGAGTTTTCATCTCCGTACCTGCATGTATGACTGTCTGCTTTCTTATCTAAGCTTAAAATTATTATTAATTGAGAGCATTCACAAATTTTATATTTATCACCACTAAAAATAAGCACCGGTGTTGCACGTTAATTATAAGATTATAGAATAAGTAGGAATAATATAGTATTTATATTTTTGTTGATTTTATTTACATGTCTCACTTGAAAAGGTTTAAATAACATTTATTAAAATTGGTTTGAAAATTCCCAACCCTTGTTCTCAGATATTGAATTAGCATTTTCATTGCAAATTATAATATAAATTTTTGCAAAATATATTATCACAATGATTTGATTCAATCGCAGAATAATGTAAAGTAAAAAATAAAGATAAAATGATTAGATAAGTTAAAAAAATCTTCGTATGCAACTAATTACTCTCTCTTTTTTTTACAAATAAAAAATATACATTTTAATTTAGATTATAAAACATATTGCAAGTCTGCGTTTATGATTATTTGATAAAAGAAAAAAAAATAGTAATTCACATTTTGATGATTTTTCTCTGTTACTTCGAGGTACGAGGAACAGGAGTTGATAAATATTTCGAAAAAAAAAAAATCCGAATATAAGTACGTTTTTTTTAAAAAAAAAAACTATTGAAATTCTACTTACAGAAATACTGAAGTTATTCGTAATTAGCTCAACTCATTAAATCAAGAAAAAACCAGGCAACAACTCCACTATTACAGACTTAGTTTAGAACTAAGTCATTTGATTAGTTTCACTTTACAGAAATTAAACTTCCTAAACTTCCGTTGAATGTCAAACAATGCATGCAATATTAGATAACGATTTGTGCAGATAATAACATGAACAACAATTTGACCTATTGAAGGTTCTTTCTAGTTATGTGCTTATTATTTATTTCTTATCATAACTTTTTTAATGCAAATAACGTTTGCGTAAATGAAACTATCACGCCTCCTGATTTGATGTATGTTTCACCCTTTATAGGACCATTTTCTCACACTATTTTCATGTTAAAATATTTTTAGGATTATGATTGTCTTATAAAAAGAAATTTATTTAATTTACTTAAGATTTGATTCTAAAGATTTAGCCTAGAGTCCTATAAATGCCGACGGTACCATAGCCTCTGAGAAATTTTATAAGCATTCATTTGCTATCTAAAATAAATTTATTAAATAACTCGTGATAGATTTTATAAAATGTACCCTTTGAAAAGTAGCCAATAGGAGGTAAATGAGACAATCCCTTATAACCTTAGCTTTATTTCTCTCTTTTCTACTCCTCGTGCTTAGTTTTTAACATTGTTGAATCGTCCTCCCCTTGCAGCTTGCTTCTGAATAGGTCATAATAGGGAAACGCCTTAGACAAAGAATATAAATAGGGGAGGAAGGCTAGAATCGAAAGACATAATGCAAACCGGTCCCAAGGAGCGGTGCTGTCCTTGTGTATAAAGGAAGAAGCAACATTTCGGGGCCCAGCTGAAGGGATTTTTGAAACTGATTTTCTTCCTCTTCTCAACCACAACTGGAGCTTGGAGGAGATCTCTATTTGTTCTGCCTTTTTGAGCTATTTACATGCAGTACTTTCTTAATAATTAAGACATTTCTTTGATAATCAATGCATTTATATCATCCGGGTTGATTAAGTCTGCTAAGCTATTTTATTGGGAGTACAAATTAGTTCGGTCCGTTTTCAAAAGATGGCTCTGTCTGTCATGAATGTTTCATAGTGACAGCTGGTTTCGGTGGTTTCAGAGAGGTTAGGCATCTGTCAATAATATTCAGTTTATATCGCTTAGAGTTTCATACAAAAACCCTGTTTTTACTTTGTTGAATATGTCAAAGTTTGTGGTAACTAATCAGCATTTGCGGGAGGTTTTGTGTTTCGGTTTTAATTGCAAGAAAAGTGCATCGAATGCTTGTAGAAGTTTATGGCGACAATGCTCCAACGGATAAATCATATTGGGAATGGTTTCGACCTTTCAAGAATGGTGAATGGTGTTGTATATTATGAGCTGCTATAACCTTGCGATTCCATTACGGGCGATCGGTATGGACTACAATTGATTAGTTTGAGACGTGTATTACAAGAGAAACGGCCGGAATACGATCAAAGACATGACAAAATTATTCTTCTGCATGATAACGCTCAGCATCACGTCGCAAAAGTCGTAAAAAATTATTTGGAAACGCTCAAGTGGGATATTTTATCGCACCAGCCGTATTCGCCGGACATTGCTCCCTCTGATTACTGATTGTTCCAACGGATGCAGCATGATTTGACAAGTCACCGGTTCACTTCTTTCGCAGGAATCGAAAATTGGCTCCTAACTTGGATGTCGCCTCAAAAGACGAGACATTTTTTCGAGATGGAATTCGAAAATTGACTGAGAGGTGGAAAAAAGTAGCAGCCAGCAAGAACAATACTTTGATTAATATGTTCATTCATTTTATTCTGAAATGAATGCATTTTTGATCACAAAAAAACGAACCGAACTAATTTGTACTCCTAATAACATAGAAAATAATGATAAAATGGCAGTTGGTGGGAGACAGCGTACTCAACCGTACATGTACAGTTGTCCAACAAAGGGTTTATAAGGGACTTACCCCCTGATTGTGACTTTACTTCTCATGCGCAAGTGCTGGATCGTAATACATACTCTGGTAAATATGAGTATGTTGCTCTCCCTGTAAGTTGTTTTTCTGGTTTAGTTTAGTTAGTTTAGTTAGTCCCCTTGTTAGTTTAGTATTCAAATAGCTCGACTTCTTCCCTTCTATATTCTTTGCCTTAGCCGCGTACAACATCATCTCCAGACAAGAGTTCTTATGCAGTTGTGAGGATACGTCCGAACTTCCTTAGAAGTTCGGTGCAGCATTTACGTATTTTCCTATTTTATATATAACGTTTTTAAATCTGTACTTTTCGACAAAAAAAACAAAAAAAACAAATAGACTGAAAATATATATATTTAAAAAAAATTTTGTTTTAGAAGCGAAATTTCCACACTCGAATTAGGCAAGATCAAATAATTGTACAAAAAGTTAGTTCCTAAGTAATATTTTTTAATAGAATTTTTCTTTAAATGCTATCGAATTTATGAATTTGCCAACTCCAGATAGGCATACATTTTTGACTTACTTTTGATAAAGATTTGAAAAACGTGCATTAAGATTTGTAATTGCATGTGGTCTTAATAGAGAATTCGGCTGTGAAATTACGCTGTAAATCAATAATTTTCCAATCAAGAAATAATCCTGTAAAGCACTGTTTAAATACAAACTCAATACTGAACATTTTTCGAATCTTAACCTGAAAAATAAATTTAAAATGTGATTCTAAAAACATTTGCTTATTGCTTAGGTAAGCAATGGAAAAGAGAATAATTACCTTTCAAACAATTTCGAATTTATTTTCTTTTTGAATAGGTTGAATTTTTCGTGATAAGTTATCAAATTGGGAAACTTTTTTTTAAAAAAGTTGAATGTTACCCTAAATTACCTTAAAAATAAAAAATAACAATAGAAAGGAATGTGGTTTCAAAATTATACTGTCCATCAGTAGTTTGCAATTAACAGATAACTTTCTTTACATAATATACATGAAATAAAATATATTGTTTAAATTTTTTTATTATTCTTATCAGTTTTAATTTTTAAAAAGGTATGCATTCGTACTTCCTTAAAAGAGATTTAGTTGGTTACTGAAAAAATAAAATACGAGTTAAAGAAATGGTTTCCTCATATCAACGTATGCAAGTTATAATATTTTCGTAGATTTCAACTTTAAATCATTTTTAAATTATAAATCAGGCTTTTTTCTTAAAAATGCATTCCTAGTTAATATTTTCTTCTATTTCTTTGCTTAATTTTTTAAATTACAGTTGAGAATAATGATATTTTACTATAAAAGGAGTATCACAGCATTGTACAATAGTGTTATAATACAATAGTTTACTATAGAATATTGGGCATTCGTCATTCGGAATTATGAATAATGAATAATTATGCAAAGTCTTCCTGAATAATGAGTAAAATACTTCTAAACAAAAAAGTGTGCAAAATACTGTAATTGATTATACCTGTAATTAACTACTAATGAAAAATCGATAGTAATAAAATACTTGTAATCATGATTACAATTAGTCGCAGTAACAATATTTTCTAATAAAAAGTAGTTATGACCTCTTGTAATCACCACAGAAAGCGATTATTTACCCAGAACCCGGAAACTATCAAATACAGACCGACGAGTGCAGGCCATAGATATTCGTAAAAAACCCCACCAAACACCAAACCGATGGCTCACATATTCCAAGAGTTCTTACAAGCATCCGGGAATGTTGTTTTGATCAATAGAATGATCAATTTACGTATTTCCAATAGTCATTTGAGTCAAGTCATTGTAAAATTTGCAGAATATTTATGAAAGATTTGAATTCAAAATCCTCTTTGGGCATATATAATTTTAGTAGTGCATTTCATAATGAATAAAAGTAAAGCGATTGAACTGAAGAAAGTGCAGAGTAGTATCTCTAGCTGGTAGATGTGAATTCTGCTCCTAGAGATATCTCTGTAGAGATATCTCACAAACCAAAGTGCTGACGTCAGAAATCGTTCACTTGTATCATCGTTCACAGCATGAGAAAAATTCACGCAAGTGAATTCATAGATTGGAATAAGAACTCAATTGGTGGAATGAAACCCGGAAAAATCTCACCAGTCGGGCTTCTCGTTCTGATCCCCGAATTTGCTAACGATTTTTTTTTGCCGTTAGAATGACCCTTAAAATATTCTCAGGGGTAAATTGAACACGGGTTAGAATCCTTTTGAAATCAAACTAATCATTGGGCGTTTTTGCAGTTTTCCTCTGAACTTAGTGCAAATAGAAGTTAGTTCCATCAAAAAGTCCTCCACACAGGCTAGTTTATCCCAATGTTTGATCTAAGAGTTCCCTTGTCTTTTGGCCTGGGATAAAAGAAGACTACGGAGGTGAACATTGGTAGTTGTAAACCTGAAAATGGGTCGGCTCTTTAACACCGGTTATTATACAAAATAAAATAATAACACCACCCATGAACCAAAATGCAATATTTTGCAAGTCACGTCTGTTTTTTTTTAGCAAAATCAAATTTGAAATAAAAAAGAGGGGTATAATTTTTTGAAGTTGACCCCACTGAATTTACTGACCCCTTTTGAATTTATTAAAGTTGACCCCACACTACCTCCGGGGAAAAGATTGTTAGGACGTTTTGTGAATTCTTCATTTGAAATGATTTTATGAATGTATTTTTAAATTTTTGAGTCGATGTGCATTTCTAGTGGTATTTCAGCATTTCCATATTTTTTTGTGTACCTTGTCTTTACTCAACTAGCTCATCACATTTTAACGCTTAATTAACTATTATTGAAACAAAGTGAAAGAACACGAACAAGCATTGTTGCTTCTTTTTTTTCAACAAACCAGAATTCATTTCTGTATAAAATGTCAAAGTAAGTTGTATCTTTATTCGTACGCTTTAACAATGTAAACATGTATTTTAATAATGATATAAACAATAGTTGTTTTTAAATCTTAACAGCTCTTTCATTTAGTCATCGGATTTCTTGATAGTAGTCGCCAATGAATTTCGCAAGAAAATTGTAAGTGATTTCCTTTTACTGATAGTTTTAATTATGTTAGTTTTTTTTGTTGTAATTACGTGATTTTTCTTCACAGCATATTATTAAAAATATTTGAATGTAATAGATACAACTTCACTCTTTCGGTCTTGAGGTCAACGTATTAGGACTTTGTTCATTTTTACATTATTCTATATTCCTTAATTTTAAAATTTTTAAACTGCGAAATCTAGTGTCCTACTAATAACGCTGTTCAAAAATAGAGACATTCTCAATTGATAGACAAAATAAGTAAAAAGGCTTCTATCTACTTGTTATTTTCAAAATATTATTATATGTAGTTTTTTGCATCTAAAAATTGTTGTGCAGTACAAATTATGTCTCTTAATGACTAATTCAGTACTTTTAACTGAAAAGAAAAACTTTCTCATTTTGTTTAAATACAGCTTGTGTGTCCGACAATTAAATCACTTTATAAATAGTTCTATGATTGGCCGAATGTTATACCATTTAATATTAGAGAGACTTGTGTATGGATCAGTGTATCTAACCCGTCATTGATTTCTTTTGTGCCCAATTCATAGTCATGGGCCGTAAGTGTCAATATCAGTAAATATAACATTTCTGAATAACTTGCAATTGTATCGCTCAGCGTTGCATTAAACGTATCTTGAATTTATACATGGCCTTATCCAAACAACGTTGATTTCCTAAAAAAAAATTAAGAAAATAAAATTTTTACTATACAACATTTACTGTTACTTATATAGTTTTAATTTTATACTTACTCAAGAAGCAGAATAAGACATACGTATTTAATCATTTCCTCACAAAAATGCTTAAAAAATAACCTAGTGAACTCACCGAATCTTCTGATGGAAAAAACCTCCCAAGTCCGGCTCCCCAGTCAAACGACCCGGATAGGCCACCACCGTGGTGTTAATCTAAATTTCAAAAAATACATAAATTTTTGCCGTGACAACTGGCCCAAAAGTGCTCATCCAATTGATTATTTTACAACAAAGTCTAAAACAAAATAGTAGATATCACAAATTAATGCTCTAACAAAACGAATGTTTTATAATAAGACCTCATTTATATTGCCCCAACAACTCTGTTTCGTAGGGTGTCTTGGGATATTCATCCACTTTTGGATGCACCTGGATACTTTTTTTTAAAAATTTCTTTCCGCACATGCGCTGTATAGAGCAACTACTTCAATTACTCTTATCTGGAGCAGTTTTTTTTATTATTTTTTTAATTTTAAAGCAATAATTTCGTTATCAGTTTAAAATTAATTCAAACGCTTTGTTTAATATTTTTTTTAAATATTTAAGCTATAGCAAAACTGGCTCTAGACCTAGTATATATTTCGGACATTTACCAAAGATCTAGTCATACTAGGTCTGGTTAAGTGCCATTGCCCGGTATACATTTGCCCGGTATATCCTACACTGATTTTTTTTTTAAGGTCAAGTGCCGTTGCCCGGTATCCGGTATACATTTGCCCGGCATATCCTACACTGATGTTTTTTTTAAGGTCAAGTGCCATTGCCCGCTATATATTTGCCCGATACTCCAAACACTGATGTTTGTTCTAATCTATCGTCAGTAAGCATTAAAATATCGAATAAATGTAATTATATCCCCGAATAAATTAATATAAAATCGGATGTAATAAATATTTCGGACATTCACCAAAGCGACTAATTTGACTGTCAACATTCACTGGTGAAAGTCAACAACCACCGATTTCGGTCATTCACAGTAACATGCACATCATTTACATAATAACCTCATCAGGACGATTATTTCATACTTCGCCTAAATAGCATCCGGCATTTCAAAAAATATAAATAATTGGTTTTGTTGGCGATGATCTCGAAAGGCGATAAAGAATCATTCATAGTACAGGTAAGGAAAATATTAACCTCGAAGGAAAAATGGATGAATATCCCAAGGAACCGTTTCGTAGTGGGCTTCATTAAAATTTTCCAAACACTCCGTTGTTTTATAGTGGGACAAAATCACATATCAATATTGCAGTAGATCAAGATCACATATCATAGTAACAATTACAAATAGTTCCACTAAGTACAGTTGTCTTCGTCATATGGCAGACATCAGGTCCGAGGCAGTGAAGTACGAATTACATAGTAAACAGAGTTCAAAATAATAGACATTTTTTAAAAAAAAAATAGAAAATAATTTAAAATAGGATACGAAAAAAGATCATAAATTGGATAATTAATAATAAAATTTTAGGATTCCCGAGTCAAAATTCATGCTAGTACCAGCAACCAAAACAGCCTAGTTTCTACTATACCTTGCTATGTATGCAACGTTTTCAAGCTATTATATACCACACATTGCTAGCTAGCATCAAATTCTGCATATCTAGCTACCACAGCAATAGCACGATAAGTTATATACAAGTATCTTATCAAAGCTTAACTCCGTCCAACGCCAGTTAGGGGGCATCCGGGAAATACAAGTATCTTATGCTAATTTGATGTTTACGCTTCTTCCAAATCATGGAGAGGTAGACACATTAACGTGCCATTATATGCTTTTTAATGCTTGCCACCGTAATATGTTTTGTAGGCAGCTTAGGCGAAAAGAGCATAACGTTCTATGCATCATTATGAATTGCTAATTAATTGGACACGATTTTCCAATCATGAGTGGGTAGGTACTTTAATGAATAATTGAGTCGTGTTAATACTTCTTAATTTAGTAGGCTATGAAGATATTTTAGGTATGAACGGCATAATGTGCTAGTAAGAATTCTATTAAATTATATTCAATCTAACATTTCGACTTCTAAACTTTTCGTCAATTTCATTACTTAAATACTGGGACCACTTTTTTGTGAAATAGCACCTCATATTATTAATAAATAAAGATTTATTTGTGAAAGAAAACAGTAAGTTAACATACTTCATGAAATATACTTTCTCGTCAATTCAATTTTATACCAGAAAAAATTGGTGTTTTCTTTACTAGTGAGCGCTGCATTATCTGTCTACCACCTATATTTCAGAGATACTGTATCTGCTGTATTTTGAGACTATTTAGCTCAACTTGTTCACTGTATTGACAGTAAGATAAGTGAATAATGAAAAAACAGTAAACATAGCGAATACAGTACATGTTATAAAATAATAAACATAAATTGTGAATAAGATAGTAAACAGGTGTTTGCGAAGTAATAAAAATGTAAAATTTGAATAAAATCGAAGCTTTAACCCTTTGACTACGAATTTTAAAGAATAATTTTTTTGTCCCGTTTATTATTCAAAAGGACAAAATAGGTCACAAATAAGGCAAATTTAGTATTTAGGATTTTTCTGACAAGCGGTTATCAATTTAGAGGCTGAGACATATATGTCCCGGCCGTACTTAATGCTGGAATACACATGTCCCACCTGTAGTGATCGACTTACTACAAGCACATCTATCATTCCGGAAAAATTTATTATATGGACTTTTTTTACATGGTATTATACAGGGTGAAGCAATCTTTGCATAACCCGACATTTCACATTGGACAACTCATATTTGTTCTTTTTTCTGTGTTCATTTGAGAAAATATGAATGGACATAATAATACCAATGAGGAATACGAGTGGGATACATCTGTCCCAATGAAGAATGCTACTGGGATATATCTGTCCCAGCGCAAAATCACAATGCTATTTCATGCAAGAAACTCTTTAGCGCCATCTAGGTAGCTCCATCTAGGAGATATTGGAAACATTTGGCATATTACAATGAGTTTCTAAGTGCTTTTCATCCCATTAGTAATTTGTAAACATTTGTTGGGGCAAATGAGTCCCGTTAGTAGTCAAAGGGTTAAAAACACCGATTACCTTATCAACAATATACAAATTTCGAAATTTAAATCTAAATGAAAATTTGAAAAATGTACTTTTTCTAGCTATACTCTAACTAAATACTAACTTTTACGTATGTAGGAACACAAGAAAAACAAATAATATTAATTAAGCCAATCGAAGCCAAATCGGGATTTCCAAAAAAGCGAGTTCTTTTTAATTATATTTTTTTATTGGAAACAAATTTATCTGTTTGGAAATATCGTCTCCACACAATCAGTTGCAGTAACCAAAACTCGTAGAAGTAAGGAGTTAGAGATATGGAATCTATAGTTTATTGAAAATTAATTCGATTCGCGAACGACAGACTTTTAAAAAAATTTTAAACTGTTGAATTGCAACTTCAAGTTCTTCACGTTTGGTTAGGATGTCATATTATATTGGTTCTGATGCAATCGACAGCTACTAGAATGAAGGTCTTAGTCGCTTCGAAGGTAAGTTCAGTAAGTTATAGTTCCATAAAATATAAATAAATTCGGGTACCCCGGAACTCATTGAAAAGTTTGATCTTTTGCTGATGCTTCTGTATATTGCATCCGGTTTGCACCTAAAGCCGAACAGAAAAGTATTCTTAGCTGGTACCGCTCCCGGCTGGCACAACACCTCCTAAAATAAGGAAGGCCTTAGCACGGATCAATTTAGCAGTCCGATGTGACGAAGTTAACTGCGCAGTTGATGAAAAATAAGAAAGATGTCATTACGTTCGGGGTACTAAGCTGCGCAGTGGTTGAAAATACGAAATACGCCATTACGTTTGGACTACTAAAGGATATTTATGGTAACCCGTGCAGAGGCCTACTCTTTTCTAGGAGGTGTTGGCTGGCACCGACCACAAAGCTGTCAAAAGGGATCGTGCACAAAATGTGCGAAAAATTTGCCTAAGCGAAATTAGAGATGCGATTATAAGCCTGATTGGTGGAATGTATGCAAAACTCTCGCCAGTTGGCGTCTTGTTCTAATCTCCGAATTTACTGCTTTTGTGTTTTTTTATTCAGTTCGAATGAACTTTAAATATTCTCAGTGGTCGTACAGAAACTTTGGGTTAGAATGCTTTTTCCATCGGTCTAAATATGGGACTTTTTCGTAGCTTTCCTCTGCATGCTATGCAAAGGCGAATTTTAAAAAAAAAGTTATCAAGAACCAGAGGGCAATAAGAAAGGCAAGTTTGTCCCAATGCTTGATGTATTCCCAGTTCGAATTATTATACCAGTTCGTTATATATATTCATTCTAATTATTATGTACCAGTTCGTTATTCCCAACTTGTTATTCCCAGTTCGAATGAACTTTAAATATTCTCAGTGGTCGTACAGAAACTTGGGGTTAGAATGCTTTTGCCATCGGTCTAGCCATGGGACTTTTTCGTGGCTTTTTTCTGCATGCTATGCAAAGGCGAGTTTTAAAAAAAAAGTTATCAAGAACCAGAGGGCAATAAGAAAGGCAAGTTTGTCCCAATGCTTGATGTAGAAGTTCACTTGTCTTTGGGGCTGGATTCAAAATCAAAAGACTACAGAGTTGAACATTGACAGTAATAAACACAAAAATGGGTGGGAATTTAGCACCTCTCATAATGCAAAATAAAACGGTAATGATATCTGAAAACAAAAATGCAGCTTTTGCAAGTTAAATTGGGGTTCGTCCTTTTTCGGAAAATTTAAATCTACGATAAAAAATTAAAAAAACAGGGGCTTATTTTTGAGATATTGAAGATGACTCCACTCAACCACCCCCGGGGGAGGGGAGGAGATTTAAAGAATGAGTTCTGTAATTGAATTCCTCATTTGATGTGATTTTACGAGGGTATTTCTAAATTTCTGGGTCGATGTATTCTCTCGATATTTGACCGTTTCCGTACCTTTTTTTTTTTAATCTTGTCTTTAATCGACTAACCCAAACCATTTTTATATTAGTAACATTAAATAAACAAAGTAAAAAAAAAACAATTATACACATTGTTGCTGATTTTTTGCAATAAGACAAAAGTTATTTTTATATAAAATATCAAAACAAGCTATAACATTTTTCGTATGCTCTTAACAATGTAAACTTTTATTTTAACAATGGCATAAGCAATTGTTATTTCGATTGATTAAATGCTTTGTCATTTCTTCTCAAAAATTGTTGACTGAAGGCAACGTTGAAGTTCGCATGAAAATTGTAAGTAGTATTATTTTAATAATATTTTTATTTATTTTCGTTTTCTTTTTTTTTTTTAAATTAAACGTCTTTTCTTCACAGCTTATTAATAAAAGTCATCAACAGAACTTAACTTCTACGTAAGACTCTTTATAACCAATGAAGTGCTTTTAGCTGAAAAAAGTTCTCCTTTTGCTTAATTATAGCCAGTATGCCCTATGATTAGTTCACTTATAAATTAGTTCGATCACGGGTCGAATGTTATAATATTTCATGTTAAAAAAAGCTTATATATAAGGCAATTTAACTAACCAGTCATTGATTTTTATATGCCCAATTCATAGTTATGGGCTAGTAGGGTCAATATCATTAGACGTAACATTTGTGAAAAACGTGCAATTCTATCGCTCAGTATTTTTTATAAATGCATCCTGAATTTTTGCATGACCTTAAGCAAACAAAATTGATTTAATAAAAGATAAAATAAAATGAAAAATGAAAATTTTTACAATACGATATTTGCAGTTACTGATATAAATTGATTAGTTTTATTCGTAGCATGAAATTAGAATTGGAAATAAGTACTTAATAAGTACCTCTTAAAAATGATTGAAAAGTAGTCAAATGAACCCACCAAATTTTTTGACGGAGGGAATCTACGTCCGGTACCCAGGCTAAGTGATCCAGATGGACCATCCTATCACCTGTGTTCTATCCCCTGTTTCGCTTGATTAAAATAAAAAAAGCAAAAAAAAAAAAAAAACGTTTTCACCAATGAAATAGGCTCAAAATTTCAAATCTAATTAATTGTCTTAAAACAAACTCTTTAGCGAAAAAGTAGGTGTCACAAATGTCCCAGCATAAAAAGAGTGTTTTATAATGAGATCATTTTTATATTTCCCTGACAACTCTGCTCTACAGAGTACATTATTATAATTTCCCAAACAGTCCACAGTTTTATAGTGAATCAAGATCACATATCAATATCATAGTCGATTTAAATGACATATCACAGTAACAATTACAAATAGTTACACGAAGTACAGTTATCTTCAAAATATGGCAGACATCGGGTAATCAAGTGACCATCAGGTAATGAAGTTTAAATTGCATAGTAAACAGAGTTTAAAATAATAGAATTAAAATTTAAAATCAGATAACATAACAGATCATAAATTGGATAATTAATAATAATAATAAAATTTAAGGTTTCCCAAGTCAAAAGTGCCGTGCTAGAAATAGCAATAGTAACAACAGGAATGAGTTTGTTTCTGCTATGTATCGTTATGACTACAATCTTGTGTTTGCAAGATTATATGCTTCACAATTCTAACCTGCATCAAGTGCTAAAAAGCTAGTCTATATAGCAGTAGCATGATAAGCTATATACTAGCATCTTGTGCTTATTTGCTGTTTAAGCTTAAACCAAATAGAGAAGTAGACACATTAACGAACTATTATATGCTTGTTAAATAAGCTATGAAAACATTTTTGGTATGAACAGCCAGCATGATGAGCAATAATTTAATTACTGCTAATATAAAAACTAATGACTTGTTCAATAATATTACATAAAATATTATATTCAACTAGTGGGCTACGCCCCCTGCTCGCTAACGCTCGCCAACCCCCGAAAATTGCTACGCAATCTTATATGGTTTGTTTCGCAAACCAAGCTCGCTTCGCTCGCTACTAACTTACGTACTTTACAAATGCGCAAAAATCCAAGAATTCAGAACAATCATTCAAATCCATATAACATTTTTTTAAAAAAAAAATTACATCTTTTTAGTAAATACTAAGTCATTAAAATAAATTTGAATTCAAATAAATGACATGTAATTCGTTAAACCTATTAGAAATGTGCTATAGCATAAAATCTTGAGATAAAATTTCTGAAACTGATATCTCTTTAAAAATGTTAAAATTTTGGCTTTAAGTCTATTAAAAATTGAAATAAGTGAATTACAATGGAAAAACCTGCATAAACAAAACATTATGTTTTTAAAAAATAATAACCATGAACGATTCACAGCCTTGTTAAAAACGTAAGTATAAGTCTTAGAACTTTGACATACAAAAGAACTAATAACAATAATAAAAGAAATAAATTCGTGATATAAATCAAAAATCGTCAAATAATTTCGTAATATATAAATTCGTGAAAAAAAGTGCTTTCGACAAAATACTAAAATGGAGATCTATTGACAAAGACTACTCACTTCTGCCTAGCTTAATAGTGTGAGATTGCCGCAGCTGATAGGGTGAATTTCGGAAGAGATCACATTTGGCGTGAATGCTCTCTCTGGTTATTTCAGTTTCCGTTTTTAAAAGCACTATATGTTGAGCCACCTCAGATAGATTTGGCATGTGACATTTTTAGAGGCAATCATTGGTCGATTTTCCAGCTTTGCCATTCGGGGAGTTGTAATGAGATTCTTTTTGTCGCCGTGTAAGAGAAATATATATATAGATAATACATAATATTATGTTCAATAATACATAATATTAAATCCATTAATATTATTCAGAATATTAAATAAAATTCCGTCCAACATTTTGTTTTTTAAAATTATCCTCTATTTGATTACTTAACAACTGGGACCACACTTTTAGAGAAGGAGCACTTCATATTGTTAAGCCAAATTTGAACAGAAAAAAGATCGAGTATTTTCTAAATATAGCAACCATGTTGCCTTTCTTAATAATCTCTCTATAAATATCTAAAACAATTGCACGCTTCAGACATATCAGAATTACTTAATATCATTAATATGTTATGAAATGAAGCATATTTGAACTCAAAAATTATATTATCTATTTTATTGGAAGCAAAATTATTTGTTTGAAAATATCGCCTATCAAAATAAGCTGCAGACGACAGCTGGTAGGAAAAAACCACACGAATTAAACTATTTAGATCTTTAAAAAAATAAGTAAAAAAAATAGCAACCGAGCTTTATGTAACAATGAACTAAACACATTCTTTAATTTATTTTTAGAATTTTAGCTGCGTAGATGAAACCCTTTTCGTTTCCATGACAAAATGGGTTAAAGAAAAAATATATAACTCTTAAAGCACTTTTATCTAAAAACTTCGACAAATTAATACACTTTCAAATTATAAAAAAAAACTTCTTTTCTTATTTTACAGAAAAAAATTGTATCAGTGTGGGGAGAGTCATCTCGACTATATCAACTTTCATCTAACCTCATCATGGAAACAAGTTAACACGGCTTACATACTACTGGAATGGAATTATATTTATGTAGTGGTAGATACACTACAGTACTCCCCCACCAGAACTATATGTGTGACAGAATTCGATGAACGGATGCAACTTATTGATTCCTTGATGTTTTGGGAGAAACCGGGAGAGCTATGTTAAGATGACCGGACTTTTTTGAATGCTAATCGTGAGAGTTGCATTAAGTTCACGGTTGTAGTCGTTCCAGCGACAGTGTTGTCGTTAGCAGTCGAGTGTACAGAGGCAGAAATTGTGTTTGATATTGACTGAAAAGCAACTGTGCCAGGAGGAGGATAAAGTCGCAGTCACAAGTAGCAAGTCAACTGTTCAATTTGGAATCCATTCAAGTAGGCGTGTTTAAATCTAATTGGGAGGTTTCTGTCAAGGGAGGTAGGGGTGGAGGATCGAAGTAAAGGTGGTGGATGCTCAGCTCCAACGTTACGTAATCTCGCATCGATTGCGGTTGAAGCCAGGTCTGTAGCTGTAAGTTACTGTGACTGTAGCGCCCGGAGAAGATTCTCGGCTTGTACATTGCGACGCTGTTTCGTCCGTGGGGGGGGGGTGAATGCTCAGCTCAAACGTTGCGTATCCTCGCATTGATTGCTTGCTGTTTGCTCAGCCTGTTGAAGTCTATGCGAGGTTACGTAATGTTTGAGTCGTGAATCCACCACCTCTACCACGGGTGTTACAGAATTGTAGCGTACAAGCCGATCATCAACTCCGGGCTCTACAACCCCCTTCACTTACAGTTACAGGCTGAGCTTCAACCGCAGTCGATACGAGGCTTCACTGGCTGTAGCTTCCACCTGGGCTTTTACGTTGCAATGCTGTAGCGTTTGTGGGGGTGGGGTGTGTGCTCAGCTAAACGTTACGTAGTCTCTCATCGATTATGGTAGAAGCTTGGTCTGTAACTGTAAGTTACGGTGACTGTAGCGCCCGCAGAAGAAGCTCGGCTTGTACGTTGCAATGCTGTTGCGTCCGTGGGGGAGGGGTGAATGCTAAGCTCAAAGGTTGCGTAGCCTCGCATTGATTGCTTGCTGTTTGCTCAGCCTGTTGAAGTCTTTGCGAGGCTACGTAATGCTTGAGTCGAGCATCCGCCACCTCTACCACGGGTGTTACTTAATTGTAACGTGCAAGCGGATCATCAACTCCGAGCTCCACAGCCCCCGTAACTTACAGTTACGGGCCGAGCTTCAGCCGCAGTCGATACGAGGCTACGCTGGCTGTTGCTTCCATAGCTGAAGCTTGGTTTTTACGTTGCAATGCTGTAGCATCCGTGGGGGGTGGGGTGTATGGTCAGCTAAACGTTACGTAGTCCCGCATCGATTGCGGTTGAAGCCTGGTCTGTAACTGTAAGTTACGGTGACTGTAGCGCCAGCAGAAGAAGCTCGGCTTGTACGTTGCAACGCTGTTGCGTCCGTGGGGGAGGGGTGAATGCTAAGCTCAAACGTTGCGTAGCCTCGCATTGATTGCTTGCTGTTTGCTCAGCCTGTTGAAGTCTTTGCGAGGCTACGTAATGCTTGAGTCGAGCATCCGCCACCTCTACCACGGGTGTTACTTAATTGTAACGTGCAAGCCGATCATCAACTCCGGGCTCCACAGCCCCCGTAACTTACAGTTACGGGCCGAGCTTCAGCCGCAGTCGATACGAGGCTACGCTGGCTGTTGCTTCCATAGCTGAAGCTTGGTTTTTACGTTGCAATGCTGTAGCATCCGTGGGGGTGGGGTGTATGGTCAGCTAAACGTTACGTAGTCCCGCATCGATTGCGGTTGAAGCCTGGTCTGTAACTGTAAGTTACGGTGACTGTAGCGCCAGGAGAAGAAGCTCGGCTTGTACGTTGCAACGCTGTTGCGTCCGTGGGGGAGGGGTGAATGCTAAGCTCAAACGTTGCGTAGCCTCGCATTGATTGCTTGCTGTTTGCTCAGCCTGTTGAAGTCTTTGCGAGGCTACGTAATGCTTGAGTCGAGCATCCGCCACCTCTACCACGGGTGTTACTTTATTGTAACGTGCAAGCCGATCATCAACTCCGGGCTCCACAGCCCCCGTAACTTACAGTTACGAGCCGAGCCTCAGCCGCTGTCGATACGAGGCTTCGCTGGCTGTTGCTTCCATAGCTGAAGCTTGGCTTTTACGTTGCAATGCTGCAGCATCCGTGGGGGTGGGGTGTATGGTCGGCTAAACGTTACGTAGTCCCGCATCGATTGCGGTTGAAGCCTGGTCTGTAACTGTAAGTTACGGTGACTGTACCGCCAGGAGAAGAAGCTCGGTTTGTACGTTGCAACGCTGTTGCGTCCGTGGGGGAGGGGGTGAATGCTAAGCTCAAACGTTGCGTAGCCTCGCATTGATTGCTTGCTGTTTGCTCAGCCTGTTGAAGTCTTTGCGAGGCTACGTAATGCTTGAGTCGAGCATCCGCCACCTCTACCACGGGTGTTACTTAATTGTAACATGCAAGCCGATCATCAACTTCGGGCTCCACAGCCCCCGTAACTTACAGTTACGAGCCGAGCCTCAGCCGCAGTCGATACTAGGCTTCGCTGGCTGTTGCTTCCATAGCTGAAGCTTGGCTTTTACGTTGCAATGCTGCAGCATCCGTGGGGTTGGGGTGTATGGTCAGCTAAACGTTACGTAGTCCCTCATCGATTGCGGTTGAAGCCTGATCTGTAACTGTAAGTTACGATGACTGTACCGCCAGGAGAAGAAGCTCGGTTTGTACGTTGCAACGCTGTTGCGTCCGTGGGGGAGGGGGTGAATGCTAAGCTCAAACGTTGCGTAGCATCGCATTGATTGCTTGCTGTTTGCTCAGCTTGTTGAAGTCTTTGCGAGGCTACGTAATGCTTGAGTCGAGCATCCGCCACCTCTACCACGAGTGTTACTTAATTGTAACGTGCAAGCAGATCATCAACTCCGGGCTCCACAGCCCCCGTAACTTACAGTTACGAGCCGAGCCTCAGCCGCAGTCGATACGAGGCTTCGCTGGCTGTTGCTTCCATAGCTGAAGCTTGGCTTTTACGTTGCAATGCTGTAGCATCCGTGGGGGAGGGGTGTATGGTCAGCTAAACGTTACGTAGTCCCGCATCGATTGCGGTTGAAGCCTGGTCTGTAACTGTAAGTTACGGTGACTGTAGCGCCAGGAGAAGAAGCTCGGCTTGTACGTTGCAACGCTGTTGCGTCCGTGGGGGAGGGGGTGAATGCTAAGCTCAAACGTTGCGTAGCCTCGCATTGATTGCTTGCTGTTTGCTCAGCCTGTTGAAGTCTTTGCGAGGCTACGTAATGCTTGAGTCGAGCATCCGCCACCTCTACCACGAGTGTTACTTAATTGTAACGTGCAAGCAGATCATCAACTCCGGGCTCCACAGCCCCCGTAACTTGCAGTTACGAGCCGAGCCTCAGCCGCAGTCGATACGAGGCTTCGCTGGCTGTTGCTTCCATAGCTGAAGCTTGGCTTTTACGTTGCAATGCTGTAGCATCCGTGGGGGTGGGGTGTATGGTCAGCTAAACGTTACGTAGTCCCTTATCGATTGCGGTTGAAGCCTGGTCTGTAACTGTAAGTTACGGTGACTGTACCGCCAGGAGAAGAAGCTCGGTTTGTACGTTGCAACGCTGTTGCGTCCGTGGGGGAGGGGGTGAATGCTAAGCTCAAACGTTGCGTAGCCTCGCATTGATTGCTTGCTGTTTGCTCAGCCTGTTGAAGTCTTTGCGAGGCTACGTAATGCTTGAGTCGAGCATCCGCCACCTCTACCACGGGTGTTACTTAATTGTAACATGCAAGCCGATCATCAACTTCGGGCTCCACAGCCCCCGTAACTTACAGTTACGAGCCGAGCCTCAGCCGCAGTCGATACTAGGCTTCGCTGGCTGTTGCTTCCATAGCTGAAGCTTGGATTTTACGTTGCAATGCTGCAGCATCCGTGGGGTTGGGGTGTATGGTCAGCTAAACGTTACGTAGTCCCTCATCGATTGCGGTTGAAGCCTGATCTGTAACTGTAAGTTACGGTGACTGTAGCGCCAGGAGAAGAAGCTCGGTTTGTACGTTGCAACGCTGTTGCGTCCGTGGGGGAGGGGGTGAATGCTAAGCTCAAACGTTGCGTAGCATCGCATTGATTGCTTGCTGTTTGCTCAGCTTGTTGAAGTCTTTGCGAGGCTACGTAATGCTTGAGTCGAGCATCCGCCACCTCTACCACGAGTGTTACTTAATTGTAACGTGCAAGCAGATCATCAACTCCGGGCTCCACAGCCCCCGTAACTTACAGTTACGAGCCGAGCCTCAGCCGCAGTCGATACGAGGCTTCGCTGGCTGTTGCTTCCATAGCTGAAGCTTGGCTTTTACGTTGCAATGCTGTAGCATCCGTGGGGGAGGGGTGTATGGTCAGCTAAACGTTACGTAGTCCCGCATCGATTGCGGTTGAAGCCTGGTCTGTAACTGTAAGTTACGGTGACTGTAGCGCCAGGAGAAGAAGCTCGGCTTGTACGTTGCAACGCTGTTGCGTCCGTGGGGGAGGGGGTGAATGCTAAGCTCAAACGTTGCGTAGCCTCGCATTGATTGCTTGCTGTTTGCTCAGCCTGTTGAAGTCTTTGCGAGGCTACGTAATGCTTGAGTCGAGCATCCGCCACCTCTACCACGGGTGTTACTTAATTGTAACGTGCAAGCGGATCATCAACTCCGGGCTCCACAGCCCCCGTAACTTACAGTTACGAGCCGAGCCTCAGCCGCAGTCGATACGAGGCTTCGCTGGCTGTTGCTTCCATAGCTGAAGCTTGGCTTTTACGTTGCAATGCTGTAGCATCCGTGGGGGTGGGGTGTATGGTCAGCTAAACGTTACGTAGTCCCTCATCGATTGCGGTTGAAGCCTGGTCTGTAACTGTAAGTTACGGTGACTGTACCGCCAGGAGAAGAAGCTCGGTTTGTACGTTGCAACGCTGTTGCGTCCGTGGGGGAGGGGGTGAATGCTAAGCTCAAACGTTGCGTAGCCTCGCATTGATTGCTTGCTGTTTGCTCAGTCTGTTGAAGTCTTTGCGAGGCTACGCAATGCTTGAGTCGAGCATCCGCCACCTCTACCACGGGTGTTACTTAATTGTAACGTGCAAGCGGATCATCAACTCCGGGCTCCACAGCCCCCGTAACTTACAGTTACGGGCCGAGCTTCAGCCGCAGTCGATACGAGGCTACGCTGGCTGTTGCTTCCATAGCTGAAGCTTGGCTTTTACGTTGCAATGCTGTAGCATCCGTGGGGGTGGGGTGTATGGTCAGCTAAACGTTACGTAGTCCCGCATCGATTGCGGTTGAAGCCTGGTCTGTAACTGTAAGTTACGGTGACTGTAGCGCCAGGAGAAGAAACTCGGCTTGTACGTTACAACGCTGTTGCGTCCGTGGGGGAGGGGGTGAATGCTAAGCTCAAACGTTACGTAGCCTCGCATTGATTGCGGTTGTTTGCTCAGCCTGTTGAAGTCTATGCGAGGCTACGTAACGTTTGAGCCGAGCATCCACAGCGAAGTCTTTTTAGCAAATGCTTCCTGAAGAGTTTAAAGTTCCACAAGTATCCCGTACCCAAGTGTTGGATATGCCTCATGAGAATGACGAATCTCAAGGGAATGAGGAACTCAAGGGAATGTTGGATGGAGCCCAAGTGCATTGTGATGAAACAGAAATGTTGGATATGCCTCAAACGTTAGATGAATCAGAAGAGTTGGATAAGCCTCAAGTGTTAATTGAATCAAAAGTATTGGATATGCCTCAAGTGTTTGTTGAATCTAAAAAGCCCCAAGACGTGTTTTTCAATGTGGATTTTTATCTCATTGCACCAAAGGTGGATCAAGAATTTGATAACATCCGAGACTTTTTATACAATTTTTCGGACTCTTTGGATTTACGTACAGTTGTGATACCCTGTTGGAAAAGACAGTATCCATTGAATCCAGGAAAACCGTTGAATCAATAAATAAACAAAGGAAACGCATATATAATGTAAATATCGCATAGTATTGAAAGTATTGTGTTGTATTGTAAATTTGAATGTATTGTATTATAATATAAATAAATAAAACCCTGGGGTTTATTTTTTTTCAATACTGTTTGTCATTCTTTAAGATTTCATTTCTTGTCACATGGCCAAATAGGATGTCATAACATTTTGTGGACAATCAGAATGCCGCACGTCATAATTCTTCATCCTTTTTCGCGTGTAAAAGGGGATTCCCTCCATCACACCATCTAATATGTTTAGTCTCTCTAAGATGGATCAGCTCATGAGAGAACAACTCTCATCATTATAGATTTTACTGACAGAACATAATTCTCGAATGTTTTCTATTCATGGCCCACACTGTCTCAGATAAACATGATAACAGAAGATATGTAAATGTTTTTGTCAATATCATCAGTCGAAAAAGTCAATGGCAAAAAGAATGTCGCATCTCCCAAGATTATGAATATAGTCTAGTACCGTGTCAATTTTTGTTGTTGATGAAGGGATTCGAGTCAATCGAAATGCAACTCTCAATTTTTGCCTGCATATTGTCTGACAGAACCCTAAAAACCTTACTATTTACTTTAAATTCACTTCAAATGCTTTTATGTGAACTCAATAACTTACTTCATTTTCACACGAATAATTAAATAAATCAATTTCAAAATTCATAAGTTGTCTTTCACATTTTAAGTTTTACATGGCAGCCGAAGCACCTTCGTTTTGTCAACACGTTCGTTGTTAAAGCGGCTTCCTATATTTCGTGGATAGGGTATCAGTTAGATCTCAGTAAATCAAATAATAAATATATCTAAGATGACATCACTTCATTTACTGGAAATTCATTAATGATCAATCAGTTACAGATGCAACCAATAGGAATACGTTCCTGTTAGGATAAGAATACGAATCGTCTAATTAGGATTAGTGGAAGTGAATATTGAATGATAGTGGAACACTGATCTAGTTGAGCCTCTAACTTGGATATCTGTATTTAAAAAAAGAACCTTTTAGTTGTTAGTAAATTCAGCCCTGAATCTAACTATCTGTGATTTAAATTTTGGTTGATAAAATTATTAAAAAGTGGCAAAAAACTAAACCTTTTTTATACTTCTCTACCATTTTAAATACGTTTTTATTATTTTATGTTTTTGTAAATGTATAAAAAAAAATCGAGTTTTTATTGGTTTACATTTCGAAACGCAATATCGAGAAATTATACTTAATTTATGATGAGAATAGAACACCACCTAATCCGTACTTTGAAAACATCAGCCTTTTTTAAAGCATTCGACGAATATTTCGGATAACTCAAACTGTTAATTTTGGAAAAGTTAAAGTGTTGAATAATATACAACTAAACTTATTTTGGAAAATAAATGTCTAATACCACTTTCCCAAGAAATTCATAAAACTGAGAGGTAAAAAAGAATTTGGCGACAAAAATTAGCGAGAAAACTTCTTTGATAATAAAAAATAAAGAAAAAAAAATACCCTTTATCTTCAACAAATTGTTATCTAATAAATAACCGTTATCACCATTTATATCTCAAGTAAAATGTATTGCTTCAAAACAATGAATCTTTGTGATTGAAATTGTAAAGCTATTTTTCATTAAAAGCGCAACATAAAAACTGTATTTATTATTATATTCATGTCGAGAGCAAAAAAAAAAATTTTTTTTAAATAATATTCCACATAAGTGGAGCAAATATGAAAAAGAAAACACAGTTGTTGTTGATTTAAGTATACATGCGTTTGAAGGCCACAGAAAAGAAAAATGCGTGTGCATGTTTGTTTTATTGATGTCAAAATAAGTAAGTCATAATACTATTTTCTTTTTAACTATTTTACTCTTCTTCGGTGTTTCGTTTATTTTTAATTATTAAAAAAATTATTATTTTTATGTATTCGCATTTATAATACGATTATTTCCATATTTTATCTTATATGTATAATATATGTTCGCATCTATAATGAGAATATGTCTATATTTTCTCCTATATGTGTATAGTATAAAAACGCATTGAGGCCGCGTGTTTGTTTTAATATCAAAACCATTAACTTGTAATTCATTTTTTCATGTCTGTTTTGTCTTTTTCGAGATTCTGTTAAATTAAATTTTTTTTGACAAAATCATAGATGGCAACGTTACTTTTAAAAAGTAACGAGTAAAAGTACAAGTATTTTTAAAAAAAGTAACGAGTAAAAAGTAAAAAGTTCGTATTTTAAAAAGTAACGAGTAAAAAGTACAAGTAAAAGTACAAGTACTAAACAAAAAAAGTAACGATTTAA
Source organism: Parasteatoda tepidariorum (assembly GCF_982258835.1). Lineage (NCBI taxonomy): Eukaryota > Metazoa > Arthropoda > Arachnida > Araneae > Theridiidae > Parasteatoda > Parasteatoda tepidariorum. The sequence goes on from NC_141757.1 coordinate 86,208,063, forward strand.
AAGTACATTTCTAGGAAATCGAAAATTCAAAGTAACCTAAAATTTTATTGAATAATATTCTTATGTTCTTTAATGTTTTTGCCAAAATTGTTGCTATTTATTTATTTACTTTTAATTTTGAAAGTTATGGACATTAATTTATTTTTAAATTCGGAAGAATATTATGATATAATTTTATAATATAATCGTATAATATAATTCTAAAATCAAATATAATTTTAATATCATCAAACTTTTTATGGATTTGCACGAAAAAGAAATTTTTTCGATTGATTTTAATTTTTAGTTTATTATTTTTATTTATTTAAATTACCATTGATTTAAAATTGTTTTACTCTATAGAAACGCGTTTTAAAAGCACAAACATAAACAAAGCAAACACGGGGTTTCAGATAGCTTTGTGATCTTCGAGCTCGTAAAAAATAATTGAAGGAGCAGTATAAGTTGTAACAGAACAGTCTACAGTTTTATTTGTAACAATGGCTAATGCTGAAGTCATGCGAGAACATCCTTTTCCGAACATTTCTGCGTAACGGAATTTTAGTATCAGCGGCTAAATTAATACCTTCGAGTTTTCAAGAGTTAAAATAGTAATTATAATAGTTTTCAATAGCACAAATAGTTCTGAAATTCTTAGAAATTTGACTGTGCGTTGTTTGACAAGGTCGGGCATAAATATAATTTTAGTAAAAAATGTACTAGGTAAAAATGTATTTAGCTAAAAATGTATTAAGACAAAAATGTATTATTAGTGAGTTTAAAAAGAAAATTGAAATACTTAATAACAAAATCCAACATTTTTGATTTAAAATGTATTAAATTCAAAATTGATTAAAAAAAAGATTCAAAACTTATATGCTTTCCGTTTCGACATTTGAGCTCATGTATGCCATAAATTCTTCTGTGGCTGGTAATTGGCATAATGTTTTCAGCTTTAGAAAATTTAAAATCCCTGGTTTTTTTTCTGTTACGTTATTATTTATAGCAGGGTGTTCAGCTTGGACAATTCTTTCCAATTTTTTTGTAGCCTCCTCCCTAGCTTTTTCTTCCAACCAATTTAATTTGATGCAAGGTACAATTAAAATGCAAGGTACAAGATGCAATTAAAAAAACGTAAGCATTTTTTTAAGCTTACCGAGTGTTAGAAAAAAGTAACGATTTCATTCGACATTTCCGTTACAAATACTTGTACTTTTTCCCTAAAAAAGTAACGAAAGTACAAGCAAAAGTACTAAATTTAAAAAGTAACGAAGTACAAGTAAAAGTACGTACTTTTTACTTGTACCGGCGGTACAAGTAACGAAAGTAAAAGTACTGCCATATATGGACAAAATGCATAAAAAAAAATTTTTTTTTGCATATTCTAAATGTGATTATATTTTTATTCTATGAATTTTCCCATTTTTCGTTGTAAATAATTTTACTATGCAGAATGAAAAATAATATTTCACTTCAGTGTTTTTTATGTAGCGTTTTTAACTTTAAAAATTTCTTTTTTTACTGTCAGTTAAATAATTTTTTAATATTATTTTATCTAGAGGGTATAAATGATTTTAGCGTACTTTAATGGCACAGAAAGAGAAATCGATTAAACAATACTAAATGTCAACGACAGTGCATAATCTAGGCTAGCGGTTAAAATTCTTACTAAGTCTTTCAGGATATTTATTTATAGATCATACTAGAGATTTATTTTTGTGGCAAAACCTAAAAACCAACCCATCCTGTCTCGTACTAGTACTTTTTACTCTATGACTTGTGCTATATACATGGAAAATATAATTTATAAAATTCAAAATTACCTCATGATTGGTAAAAACATGTGTAAATTAATACACAATTTCAAAAATAAAATTTCTTAGAATATTTAGCCTGTAGGAAATTTCTAAGATTCCTTTCCGGTTTTAGAATCTTATTATTATTTAAACTCAGTTAACCATCGATAATTGTGTAATCCATGAGAATGTTAGCAAAATGAAAAGACAGTATAATTCAAGGGTCATATCATCTGATCAAGCTCAAAGTTGTGTTTTTTTAATTGTGTTCGATGGTGTTCTAAGGTCTGAAAAAAGTTGGAAACACAGCGAATCAAAATAATAAATGACGATAAAATTACTTTTAACTCTTTTAATTAAAAGAAATATGCTTGATAAAATAAGCAAAAATATTTTTTATTAAAATTTTCTTATAATTTTTAGGTTTGTGTCCTTGAACTTAATTTTAAATATTGTACAATTAAATGTTAAGCAAAAAGAAACATCAAGAATACGACAGAGAAATGGAAAATACAGGTATGAATTTTTGTCTGTTTCTTCTTTTCTGATATTTTAATATCTATGATATAAAAGTATTTTTTAATCATCATTCTTAATCGAATGATAAAGTTTCAGTTAGAACACCCCGTGTAGTAGAAGCACTCGAGTCAGTCTTTTACTGTCATATCCCCTTACAGCCGAATTTCGTCGTACTGTTCTAACAGACACGTCCCTCATTGATGCTTGCCGTTATTTCACACAATGTCACTTTTCTGTTAGCATCAAGGGTTCTACGCACATATCGACGTATTCGGTTATTAAGTGCAGGTGGTCGATGGTGGGGAGTCACCACGTTGTCGATGGTGGTAAGTCATGCCCGAAATAAGGTATTCTTGAAACTACAGATCTAAGAGTGCTGAATTTTGTCACAATTTCCGAAATGGAATGTCCCATGCTTCTATCTTCAACTACTATTCCACGTTCATAGTTTGTTAATTTTTGTCTTGCCGTCATATTTACATCAGAAACATTCTCAGATAACTTGAAAACAAATATAATTTCAGGCAGAGCACTACCTATATATATATTTTACACGCGATACTTCTGTCATATGTATATTTGCATATTGCTCTCCCATGACTTATGTCACCACAGTGTATGATATTAAGAAAATTTAAAACAGGATCGAAATGTAGTTTCGGGTGTGACAAAAAGGATTTGTTAGTTTTTCCTCGTAAGCGAGTTTATTAGCTCGTAAGTATTTGCAATTACATTGTCGACGAAAACTTCCTCACAAGATTGAATTAAGCAGAGCAAACTTGCGTTTAAAAAATAAACCTTATACTAATCTAGATATAAGGCATTTTTTACCTTACAGCAAGCTTCATGCAATGACTTTTCTCAAGCATGAAAACCGTATGCCAATCTCGATTTGAAGTTGTTTTATTGAAGGTTGTTTTACATGGCTTATGATGAGAACAACGGGCGTAGAATAGAGCACATTGTCACAGACCGAGTCGTAACGAATCGATCCAGTAGCTATAGTTTCAGAGTAAACGATTAGTGGTATTTAAAAATATTAGTTAACCTCAAAAAGGTTTTAATAAGCTTTTAATAACATTGCATTGTCATCAGTTTCAAAACGGATGCATAAGTCAAAGCGTGCTAGCACAACTAGTCCCAATAGAAATTGTTTTTAATGAGTTTAGCATTGTTTAATTATCCTCACAATGGGATATATACCTTTAATTGTAAATTAAAAATACCTAAACGATACTTCTGTGCCTCATTAAAGGGATTATATGGAGCGGCGGTAGCTCAGGGGATGGATCGTTAACCTCCCAATGAGATGGCCCAGGTTTGAATCTCAGAGGTGACTTGTTGATACGGATTCTGCTTCCGGCTCGCACCGACCACAGTGATGACATAAATTATCCTCATTGGTAGACGGATCATGGGTTATAATTTTCTCACCGTCAGGTTAACCCTGGAGGTTTAGGTTCTTTTCCTCTTCATGTTACGCAAATGCTGGTTAGTTCCATCGAAAAGTCCACCACGAAGGCTAGTTTGTCACAATACTTAAGTCAGGAGTTCCTTTGTCTTCTGGATAGGGATCAAAATTACATGGCCTCGGAGTTGAACATTGATAGTCGTAAACTCGGAATTGTGTCGGATATTCAACGCCAGTTATAAAATAAAATGAATTATATGAAACAGCCACTTGCTCGTTATATACTACCTGTATACCTGAAACAATAATAAGTTCCATTCTAGAGAAAAAATAATTGTATTTCTGCAGGAAAATGTGAATTTTTCTTTTTTGTAAATTTTCTTAAAGGTTGCTTAGTGGATGAACACAATAATACCGCATAAATGGTTCAAATTAAAACTTAAAATTCGAGTAAAGCCTATTTTTTCCAAATTCTAACTTGCTGAGTTATTTCTTCCCTAAACTAAATGTAGAACTTATATCTTTCAGGACATAAACGAAGTGGAGAGATATCCTGTAAGGTACAATGTAAGAAAGTGAAAATAGAGTCTTCAAAAAACGTATGTTATATAGACTATATATCACAACCACCTTCTTTAGAAAGTATAACTCTTACGTCAATATCAATAAGACTGTGGACTGAACCCGATATAAGTGAGGACGTAAAGCAGCACTCTATGCGCTATGGATCTGAAATTATATGCACCGATCCGAGAGAAGCTTATCATAAATTGGAAGAAAGAGTAACTGAGAAATTAGCAGATCTTTGCTTGCCTGATCTACTAAAAATCAAAGTATCTGATGTTATCAGACCCATTGGATTGCAGTTGCTGAGATGTTTCGATTCGAAAGACGATGAATATTGCAAAGTTAAAGATCTTTCTGAAAAGCATTGCACAGTTTATTGGACAGCTGAAGGCATCATCGATAAACGTAGATCACTTGTAGAACTGATCAAAAATGAAAACCAAGAAAACAGTATTTGTCAATTGTATGAGTTAGCGTGTAAATACTGTTTAGAGGAACATGTTTTTTCTTTATGGGAAAATATACCACTTGATAAAAAAATTACATATATTTCAAGCGAAAGAGCAACTTTATACAACCATTATGGTTATGATATGATAGATTATTGGACTGCTTATATAAATGATGAATTACCTAGTCTATTAAGTAAGATTAAGAAGACTGATCATCGTAATATCTATGACTGTAATTTAAGCATTCATCACAACATGGTTACGTTATCAATTTTTGTTTGTAATGAATTTAGTCTCCGATATTTTTGGCACAAATTGACTGCAGAACAGAAAGAAGCTAATATGGAAAATTGGATAGAACAAATTATACAGAAATATAATAGAGTATTAAGTAGAAAATATGAATACCAAAACTATCACGTATTTACTAATATTTTATGTTTTTTGCTATCTCATTTAAAGGATCAAAACCAGGTTTTTCAAACTCATTCTGAAACAATACTGAAAGCTTTATTTTTCGATTGGCCATATCAACGCTTCTTCATATCAACAATCAATTTAATGTTCGACTATCTTGAAGAGGACACATATACTAAAACGATGACATACATTGTTAGAGAAATCAAAGAAGGGAGAAACACTGTGGAATTGTTTAGGAAAATTTGGCGTAGAAGTCCAGTAAGACTTAAAAACGCATGTCTGCCAGTCATTGTAAATGGATGTCACGCCATTCGTAACTTGCTTTCTGTTGAAGACTTGGAAACAATCAATTTAGTACTAACTAGTTTCTCAGCCAATGATAAAAAGGAAGTAATATTTAACTTAATCGGAAGTGAAGAGCTGCGGAAGCTTTTATATCTAAGTAAATTTACTCTGCTTGATTCCTTGGCAAAAAATACTCTTCCATCTGATTGTGATATCAAACGTTTCAGAGAAAGTTTGGAACAGAAATATGGAGATGGACTGTACCATAAATGGATTCTTGGCAAGAATTTTCAAGCAGTAGACAAAATGTTAAAGTGGGTTATTGAAATTCCTGAAGAGATTGAGAGCTTTAAAAAAAATGGACTTAATAAGTTTTCAATATACACATCATTAATATGCTTGGGTGATTTTGGACTTATTGACCGATTTATGAATTGGTGTTTTGAAAGTGTAGATGAAAGTAATAGTTTTAAACAATCATACGTACGTAATTCTACTGCATGTATACAATTATTACAAGGATTAGGTCATTTGGGAGAAAACGGATGGGATTTTTTTGAGGAGTTTTTAAAATACAGCTCATTTTCTACGGAGATAGTTGCAAATTTTAAAAAATTATGTCTGGAACAAATAGCAAGTTTAGTAGATCGTTATTACTTCGAATTTGCTATGCATCTTTTACACTGGTGCTTGGATTCTTCCAAGGAAATCAAAGAATTTAAGAATGAATTGTTCCTGTCCGAGGAAGGAAGTAGAATTATTTTTTATGAAATGGACCGAAAATATCCTAACTGGAACAACGTGAAAAACATTTTGAAATGGTTTTCACCGCTTTCAAGAAAATCAGTCGACTCTTTAAAGCGAGATCTTGAAGATGATGAATTTTCTGAGGATGGATATGGTTATTCTCCTGCTAACAAAAAGAAGTTTTTCCTTCATCTACTTGATAATTTCAAAGCGTGTAACAGTACTTCAGATAGTGATAGCAGTTCTGGCGATGACAGAGAATTTATGGAGATATTGAACGACGCAGTAGGTGATGATGATGATGTTAATGAAGATAATGACGATGATGATGAATGCAAAAATGATTCTAGCGTAAATAGTGATCAATTAATTGAATTTGCTGGAGATTTGACGGACATTGACATTAATTGTACAGACACTGAAGATTACCTCAGTACCACTGACGATGAGCAAAATGCCACTGATGGTAATATTAGTAACATGATGTGAAAGTTTTTTTTTTTTTCGTTTAAAATGTGAAAGGCTTGAAAAATAGACTTCATCAATTTTACAGGTCTTATAGATTTTCATTTTCTAAAGTTATAAAAGAAAATTTGAATAGAATGGTAGTTTTATGAAACTTCATTTCCCACAGGATTTTGGTAAAAACCCAAATTTTTTCTGATATTAAGGTTTGAGAAAAAAATTCTTTTAAACGTTATATTCATTCCACAAGTAACTTAAAAATAGTATTATTAACACTTTGACGTAGACGGGACATCGGTGTACCTTTTATATATTTCTTTCTGACACTCTTAAATACAAACAAAAATTTTTTTGGTGTTTTTTCAATTATAAAAAAAAACAGTCAAAAGGTAACTAAAAAAATCTGTTCGATTATCTGAGCTATATTTGCATTAAAATATAAGTCTAAGAAATTGGGTTAGAAATTTTCCATTCATATTCAAAAACTTATCAATAATTTATTTTGTAGATTAAAGAAATTTCATTGATGAGTAACTGTTTCTTTTATTTCTAGACACCTGCCATTAAGTGCAAATTTAACAAAAAAAATATTGCTTCGTACCTTCAACACAAAAGAAGACAGCGGCAGTTTATGCTGTATATTATAGTCATAAATTATTAAAATGCTAAATATAATATTTTGCACTTATTTTTACGTAAATGAACACAAAATAATGAAAAAAGGTATAAAAAATATGTTTAATAAAAATTCTGCTTAAATATTTAATACTTTCAAGCATGGCTGCTGTTTGACTATAAATTAAACTTATTACTTGCAAAAATTCTTTTTAGAATACGATATTATAAGAATACATTAATAAACACGATTAGTATTAACCAATTTCAATTAACACGTTTAAACTTTCCGGAAAAACCAAGAATTATTATATTAAATATATAGAATTATTATTATAAATATAATTTATTTAATGTGTTATTGGTGTGGTAAAGTCCCTTAATACCACAGGGAGAATATTTCCTTACAATTAAATTTGTACTGGCTCAGTGTGTAGGAAAAGGAAATCCGTCTGCATGATCTTCATTAAACTATAAAATATTTTTTTAATCAATGAGGAATTGTTAAAAATTTAAAAACTTTTTTCGGCTATTCAATGTTTATTCTTTGAACTTTAAATCTAGTAAGTTAATATTTAATATTATGAGTTTGCCTTTTGGGCGACTGAGTTCAATATGTATTGTTTGTCCGATGCAGTATTATACGTATCTGCATGTTGAGTAAATAACAAAAACTAGTGTTTGTTAAAAAAAAAAAAAAAAGATTGAATAAATAAGATTAACAATCATTAGAGTTGTGTATGATCTTCAAATGCAACTCAACTCAAAACTGTCGACTAAATTTTTATTGTTTTGTTATATTGAGCAGGGCTCGAAAAAACTCAGAAATTTTACCCGTCCCCGAGGACGGCTTGTCCAACAATTCACCCGTCCTCCGTTGAAACTAACCCGTCGCTTTTAAATAAATAAAAATATAATTTTCTCCTATTTATTACAAACATTTATATAAATTGCACAATGAATTAGTCGTTACTAGGATTACATTATACCGTAATAAAAGAAATACTAGGATACTAATAGTAACCAAGCATTTCTTTTATGAAATAATTTAAATGACAAGGGTCAAGTTATCTGGAATGTCAAGTTATCCGAGGGTACTGCGTTTTTTAAATGAATCAATAATGACGTTTGCCAGTTCCACAATCAAGCCAATGATTTACAGAGGTTTCTGAACAGAAATCTGAAAGGGGTTTTCCATTTAGGTAGATGTTCATAATTGCTTTTAAAGCTTCTTATTTAAGACCAGTACGTATTGTGTTTTTTTGTAAGTTTATTGCTGCAAAGCCCCTTTCAACCGCTGCAGTACTCCCAGACAGAGAAAACATCAATATATGCGCAGTATGTTGCTGTATTGTGGGTCATTTTGCTGCCTTGTAACTTGCAAGACTCTTGTAAAATAACAAAAATTGAAAACGTATCACGAACATTAACGGGAAAATGGCCGTCCGCGCGGACGTCGGATTCTAGAAATTCGTTGTCCGCGGAGAATTTTTGACCGTCGAGGACGGGCGGACAGGCTGTTTTTCGAGCCCTGATATTGAGCATTTGCGAACATCAAATTATTTAAATTTATCAATTTTATTCCGAATGGCATATTATAGTTAACTGTATGAACAATTATGTAATTTCTATGAATGATATTAATTAAGTTTTATAAAAATTTTCGACCAAGGTAGCAATTTGGTACTACAAATATCTCTGTTTGTGCAATAAATTTTCTCGTTGAATCGGTATTTAATTCGTAGCTTTCAATTTTTTTAACTTTCACAATAATAATTCGTGAGAAGCAAGGTTTTATACAATAGTAATTGTAATTTACAAATCTTGCCAAAATATCACCGACACCCTGTCAGTCAGAGAAATATTTTAAATATGGTATATGATCGTCTCTAGCAGCTACACAACTCTCGCACCGGTGTTTCATATTGCTTGCAAGGGTCCTTAATAATCCCTGAAACAACAAAATCCATTCTTGCACCGAGCCACTCTTGACCGTCACATACATGTTCGATGGGATTAATGTCAGGAGACATTGCAGACCATTCCGATTGTTGAATATCCTTCTATTGGAGGTATTCGTCCACCTCATTAAGTCCGTTATCATTAAGATAAAATTTTGTCCTCATGCTTCACGGAAAAGTTTCATATGGGTTTCAAAGGTTTTGTCTCCGTAACACTGTCCTATCAGAGTACCTCTATCGTTCACATAAAGGTCGGTATGCCCGTGCACCACGATCACTGTCAAGACCATCAGATCACCTCGACCATAGTCAGTTTTTTTAAAACAATGTTAGAGGGTCGATATCGACTTCCTGGTTCTCTCCAGATGAGAACGCGTCTTAAGTAGCTGTTTAGACTAAAAATCATAACTCATCATTGAAGAGAATCGGCCCCCAATTTTTCTTTATCAAAGACAGGTATTCTCAGATCATTATTTTGGTCGTGGCTCACAACCAAGGGATGCACACCACAGAACTCCTGGTATACAGGCAACCTGTATCAAGTCTCTGGACAACAGTTATTTCTGAAATGAGGCAGTTACGATGTGAGATGAGACAGTTACGTCTCTGTAACTAACTTATGCCTCTTGGTCAGAAGTCTTAAAAAAAAGTCTGAAGCAGGTGTTCTGGCCTTTTTGCGGCCCTGACCAGGTTAGCGGACCCCTGTGTCTCTCAGTGCACTGACTCTACAGAGTGGACACCCATTTTTTTAGAACACCGAAGTTTCTGTAACAGGTAGCCTGTGAGTGGCCCACCTCGAGTCTCTAGTCGAGGACAACTGGATATATTAACGATGGGCAAGCTAAGAAAAATTCGAAAAGAAAGAAAACAATTGGGATAAACTACATTTCAAAATGTCTCTACGCTACTATCTTCGGTGAGCAAACGAGGTACCTCTACACAAACGATCACAGCGCTACTAATGACGTCACAGGGGACTACTTGACAGAGGTGCCCGCGCTTTGTTTTCGTCAGTGTTGTTTAATGACCAAAGAAATTGTAACGTAGCCAAAATAATGCAATAAAAATATGCAAAACAATAGTATGCATTTTCTTTTTTAATTTTGAAGTTAGATAGAATGAATTAGAAATGTTAGTTTATCAGAATTAAATGAAATGAGCTATATTTAATTGTACACAACACAAAGCATAAAAAAGGTTTATTACATGTTACTAGACTACATAATTAAAAATATGTATATGATACTTGCTATAAAAAGGAGTATGATGTATGATGATCATAATAATGGTAGCATATAATATTTAAGGTTGTCAGTGATGACCATACTTAGCATATATTGTTAAAATCCTTGTTTAAAAAAAGTATGCATCCTATACAGTTGTATATGTACTGTAAACTATCTATCTATGTCTGGGATATAGTCTGCAGAAGGTCAGAAGTTGACTGTATACCCGCGTGGCATACACCGGTACAAGTAATGTAGATGCACAAATGACAAGTTTGTATCCTTGCATGTTGGGGTGTCAAGAATCATATATGGTTGTAAAGCATCAACAAGTTGCAAATTAGCATTAATGCAGAAAAACGACAAATGCGAATCGCTGCCGTGGAAGGAGGGATCGAAAACATATAAATCTGCTTATGTTGCCAGAAGAAACAGGATTAGAAACGTGCTTCATTAAGCAATTAAAAAGGTTTTATCCCGCCTTTCTCACTAGTAATTCAAAGATTTCAATGTTATTATTTTTTATTTTGATTCCAATATTACTTAAGGCTCGTGTATATACCATTTTTTAACTTTGCCTTTAAAAAGAGCTCTTATAGTAACTGCAGCAATGTTATAATGAATTGTTCATTCTTTTAAAAAAATACTTTGATTTCCGAGTATTATTCTTTCTTCGGGATTTAAGTAAGTTGAGGATCTTAACGCTGCTTGCTCGTCTCTGGTGAAATGTAGGTCTGTGAAAATTTCTCTTGGCATCTTGTATTGCGTTGTTATATGTCAACGCCATTTTATCTTCAATGATCTGCTTCAGAACAAAACCCATAGTTTTGTTAAATAATTCATCGGGAATCTTTTCTAGCATCTTCAGAGGCTGTCCTTCGAACCACCAAGAGTAGATGTCGAATGATGTAATGTTTACTCTGTCAATTGATGGCCCACCACCATTGCTGAAACGACAAAATTTGCTTAGATATGTGTTATTTCTAAAGAAGTATACAAATCATTGAAAATAGTTTTGACATTTGATTTTAGCTAATTGAGAAAAAAAAGAGATTATCAGGATATCAATGAAAATACGCCATTACTCTGCACTGAATATGCTGTACTTTTATACACATACACCGAGATGAAAGTACTATAGGCAAAAGTACCAGAAGATGGGGAAATCTACTCTTCTTTCTTTATCTATGAGAACACCAAAAAGCTTCGACCGAATTGAATAAGTAATTATTTTTGTAAAATTAACAACGAAATATGGTTTTAAAATATGTGATACAACTTGATTAATGCGATAAAATTTGGCAATTTTTTTATCTTGATATGTTAGAGATTTTATTTTGTATCACAAGACAAAATTAATAACAAATTATATTACCCAACAATAATCGTCCGGAAAACAAAATGTGATGGTAAAAGGAGAGAAAACATAATTTAATGGGGGATGATCCTCCACAATGCCGGAGTCTCACTTTTAATAAATCCTGTTTAATAGTACAAAGTGAAATTTCTGAAAAACTCTTGATCGTTTTGAACTTTCTTTTAAAGAATAGAAAAATTAATTTTTGATTTATTGTTTAATTTTGCAATTTTTTTTTTCATTTTAAATTTCTGCTCAATTGTTCCATTTCTGTTTCAATTTTTTGGTGCTCCTCAGACAGTTGTATTGATAAATTTTGATTTGACTGCATTAATGCAATATTAGAAAGCACTCCCTTTTTGTGGATATAATCGTGTGAGCTGATGAAGAGATTATTTTTATCTTTTCTTTATTTTGATTTACGGCTTTATATATATATATATATATATATATATATATATATATATATATATATATATATATATATATATATATATATATATAGCATACCAACGGTGCAAAAAAAAATTTTCTCAGGTTTTGCACCCAAGAAAATATTTATTCAAACGTAAAAATAATCGTGTATGTAGCTCTATTTCATTTCATTTTTTTTGTATTTTGTGAATATAATTTAGCATGTGCGTATCAGAAATTTTCTCGAAGAAATTACCCGATTTAACTTTTTGAAACCACTCACTCATTTTGGACGAAAATATTTACACACACATTTGTAAATTTTAAATGTAAATATCTATTGTCTGGTGGTTGTAGCAGACAAATCTCAATTTTCTCATTGAATATTTTGTGTGCTACTATGTAAGTTTTAATACCAACCTTTTTAAAGTTTTACATCTTCGCAATTAGATATCTGTTGCACATTATTTGTTTAATGCATAGGTGCACATTAAAGTTATTGTAGCCCGAATTTTTATTATTTATTTAATATTTTTAAAAGTATTATTAATAACAATTAAATATTTTTAAAAATCTACTTCATATTTTAATTTGTAATTCAATACTTTTGTTTTGTACAACTCATTAAAAATCCGACAGTAATATTTAATGTTCTGTCAAACATAAAAAAGCCCTTCATAAAATTTTGATAAAGTTGTGGCGCGCCATTTGATTTGTGTTTTTAATTGTGGCCCTCGGCCTCATGTAAGTTGGAAACCCCTGATATATACAATCGACTGCAAAGCATTTTATTTAGTTTAAAATTTAAGAACTGAAATAAAGTGAGTAATCCATACTATCCTTGTGGTATCTAGATATAAATGTTTTTCTTAATGCACTTTTATCGTTTTTAATGGGTGAATAGTTTCTGAGTAGAGAAATTCAAAAGAAGTCAAAATTTTAACTTTTTGTTGTAATTTGTTATTTAAAATTACATAATTTCAAATGATTTAAAATTTTCTTTACATTACAATAAATTTTTAAAATTATTGTTAAATATTAGATGAAAAACGAGTTTTAATACTATGTAAGAAGCGTCTTAGGCGCATTAACATACTATCATCGATACATATTAATTTCTATATTTAAAGTAAATCCCATCAACCATTTAAATTGCATCTTAAAATGTGAACTGAAGCACTGTTTGGCACTGTACTGTTGGCACTAAGCTAGAATTTCATAAAGTGTGGGTCGCATGTCCTTCAGAAGGAGTCACCAAATCTGTTTTGATATTTTTGTCAGTCACTTCAGTTTTACAAGCATCGAATATTTATTTTTGTTTAGGAATCGCAAAAGTATTTCGATTTCTAAGGTTTTCATTTAGTACATTTTTTGTATGAGAAAACATTTTGGCCTTAAATCACAGTGATTTAAAGTGTGGATCAAATCTAAATAAGTGCTCTGTCTACCTTTGGTGACTATTTTGCCAATATTTGATAATTTAATTAAAAATAAACGCACCTTTCCCATTGATACAGCGAAAACACAAGTTTTTCACATGAATGCTTTTTGATGGCTACATGTTATTCGAATACGTAGGGATTTTTTTATGTTGAAGATGGAACTTAAGGGTAGTTTTTTCACAAACAGTCTAAAATTAAATTGTGCATTGAACAAGCGTTATGAAAATTATGAAAATTTTTCCATAATGTTATCCATTACATAATGTTATGATATTTTTACATAATGTAAAGATATCATATCTGTGCATTCGATTTTACATGTAAAGGAACCACAGATATTGTTATTGATATATAAGCAAACAAATGCGCAGATTTACTGCAGGAACTAGAATGCTGAAAAAGAAAGTGTGTTTGTTTTTATTTTCCATAAATTTACAGCTTTAAAGAAACTCTGCTCTAAGCAAATCAATTTAAGTTACTCTTCAAGTAATTTAACAATTACTTACGTTTCGTTGATGAAATAAACCTCGTAGAAAACTTGGGCACTTATATCCATACTTCCATTTATGGTGTAGCTAGTGAAAGGAGACCAGTGGATTGTCCAGTTATATTGAATGTCCAGAGGGACGTCATCATGAAAAATAGCATATATATCATCACTTTTTCTGGTTAAAGGACAAATGCATTCAGAATCCATGGTATCATCATAATAGTACTTCAGAATCCCACCATGGAAGGAGGCATATAAATCAAAGTCTGGCATTGGAATTGAGTCTGCCATTTTGCTTTCTATTGCATCATAGAGGTCTATAACTTGATTTCTGGGATCCGTTTGATTATCGTAATAATAACATTCGTTATCTGAGCAGTCACCTGAAATTTAAAAAAAAAGACCCTATAGTAAATTTATTGAATGTATTGCTTTGATAAAACAATATTGGTTCGTTCTCACCTTTTGTTTGAATTATATTATTTCATAATTTAGGTGTTATGCAATTAAATACCTCAAATACTATAAATAGAGTCTAATTAAGGTTTACAAATAGAGTCTAATTAAGGTTTAGGGAAGCTTTTCAAAGTAACAAACCGGGATTTAAAGGAATTTATTTAGGGTTGTCTTGGATGACCATACAGGACAAAATTTCTGTGGCGGGTTTTCGCATAAAAAGATAATAAAAAAAAGATACAAAAAAGAAGAAATTTAAATACTGATGTTTAAACAAGTGTGGTACTGCTTCCGATGCTGTATTTTACGATGAACTAAATAAGTACAAACACGAGTTGGTAGAACCAATAGCTGAAAAAGTTATAAGAGTTTTACGTTAGAAAAACGTTTGATTTCTACCTATTTACACATTTGAGAATGCTAATTTAGACAATAAAATATTATTTATAAAGTATATTATTTATAAAGTATATTATAAGCCTTAATAGGACTTTATTTTAGATCTGGCAAACAGTTAAATGAGCTTTTCAACCACCATTGAATTTTATAGTAAATTAATTTGCGATGGCGTGAAATCTTCTTCAAGTGGAAAGTGTTGTAGCAAGAAGTGAATTTTATATATGTTAAACACTATTATATTGTTAAATACTATTATATTATTAAATACTATTCGAATAATCGTACACAAAAATTGATGGTGGTTAGGAATATGTTATCAGTATGTTTCTTATACCTTGCAACATTTCGATTAATATTACATAGTATAAATCAGGGATGGCGAACCAATGGCACGCGTGCCATTTATGGCACGTGACACAATATTTTGGGCACGCCACCAATCATAATTGTTATTGCTCTATGAATTGTTATTACCCAAATGTCACACACTATGAAGCATATGTAACAATTAAATTAAAATTCACAAAAACCAAACAAAATAATAAACAACTAGGAGGCTCAGCCCCCTGCTCGCTAACGCTCGCCAACCCCCGAGAATTGCTACGCAATCCCATGTGGTTCACGCCGTGAACCATGGCTCGCTGCGCTCGCTCGCCAATGAGCACAGTGTTCTAGCACAAAGACATAATATATTATCATCAAATACATAGTATTTTATCATCAAAGACATAGTATTGTACTTATGTAGATGAATTCTACCAATGTTCTTATTGGCTTTTAAAAAAGTATATTAGCTATTTAGATTGTACAGTCAGCAAAAAAAAAAAAGATATCACCCTGAATAACTTTTGTTATAATGATCGGATTTTCACGATCTAAGTGTCAATCTTAATGGTTCCCGGGGGTGACCTCAAATATGCTAATTAATTAGTGCTAACTATTAATTAAGTTACGAAATCTGACACAAAAACGTACTTTCTCTGAATAAACATGTATTTTTTTTTTACATATTTGGATTCCTAACCTTCAAAATATAGGGGGTAGCCGCAATCTGGGAAATGTGGTCCCCATAGTTTGGTCAGGAGAGCGATCCAAAGTTCGTACCCCTTAATGTTAATTTCGCTTTTTGCGTTTTCAGTCATATTTTCAAAACTAATGAAGCAATTCAAAAAAAATTGCACCCACTCATAAAACTCATTTACCCAAAGATAATTTCATGAAAAAAATAATTTTTAATAATTATTAATTATTTTTTATTATTTAATTAAATTGAAGATGAAAAAATTTTGAATTATAAGGTATGAATTTTTTTATACCATAATAATCTACATATTTTTCTATAGAAAAATCTAAAGTTTCAACTGTTTTTATTTATTAGAAGCTGAAAAAAATTAAAATTAATTATTTTTAAAAAAATAATTTGGCGACAATAAAAAAATGATTAAATGGGGCGATTAATATTAAAATGTGATAAACTTGCGAGGAACTTGACTTCGCGCGCGTAGTGTAAAATTTCATTCATATTTTTTTCGCTAACAATCGTTTGCTAATCTTTTTATTTTTATTTCTTTCAAACTATAAAATACGATGTTTCTTTTTAGTCATTTAATAATGTATTTGTAATTTAGTAAAGAAATTATGAATAAAACATTTTGAATAAAAAACACTTTATTCAACGAATGTCTAGTTTTATAAAGGCGTGCTTCTGATAGAATATGATTATGCACCAGATTGTGCTTACTTAATGTGATTATTTTTTAATTTTTGATTTTCTTTTTCAATAACTGATACAATTTCAATAATATACACACGTATACATAGATTTGGAATAATATATTTATCAATTTCTTGAATATATATTTTATAATTATTAATACGAATGCGTAGTCAACATTTTTAATCATCTTAAAACTTCCCCCGGTGGCTGAGCGGTAGCGCTTCGCCCTGTCGTTCCTCGGGCCGGGCAAGGCTGACTCAGCCTTTCATCCCTTCAGTGGGTCGATAAATAAGTACCAAGCATGATTGGGAACTAAACACTGGGGGTTCCGCGTTCGGCTGACCACCTGACCGGATCATCTGCTCCTGCACCCCAGAGCCCTAGGTCCAGAAAACTGAGATGGGCATAGTAGGCCTTGGCCCTCCATGGGCTGTCGTGCAGCTGAGTTTAGAGTAGAGTTTTTTAAAACTTCTTTACATCTTATATATCGCCTTAATCTTAAAATAAATTTGTAAATTACCTGTCTATGCGTGTTTCGCAGAATTATTTTTCTAACTTTTTTATTGAATTTTAATGCAATTTTTTTTAAAATTCTATTATGTATATTTTTTTCCAATAATATACTAATCAATTGTTTAAGTACTTTAATTTATGTTTTTCTTTAAAATAAAATTACTTTTTAAATTATTGCTAAGTTCTTATTGAAGGAAAACTTAAAATTATTGCCAGCTATCTGAGAATTAAATCTTGTTAAGAAATTAAAAATATTCTACTGATCACACTCAATATCATTCGAAGCAGAACAGCTGACTATTTACTAAAAATACTATTGTTTACGAAAAATGAAGATAAATTATTAATTTTATTTTTTTTATTACTTCTTATTTATTCGAGTAATGAAAAGTAAATGCGTATGTGCGCACAGGGGAAAAATTTAACAGATTGTTTTGTTTTTTAAATGAACAAAAAACTATGGGCATGCAATTTTAATTCAACATTCAAAGTTAATCTTGTGCGCTAACCCTTTTAAGTTACCCTTTTGTCTTAAAAAGTTGAAAATATTTTCTTTAAAAGTTGTTTGTATAATTTCTCAACTTTTGCACAGTTCAAAAAAATATTGCTATATCAGGAAAATGTTCGATATGCCTTGTTTTGTTAAACAACTACTAAAATAAAAAATTGCAAAAAGATTTGAAAAATGTGCTATTTTTAGAATCATCATCTCAAAAATTGTTCTTTTACTCCATTTGACTTTTTTCTTCTTAAATAACTTATAATCATAGTTTTAACACACGTTTTGAAGAAATTATGTATACAAATTCTCCTAATATTTCGTAATAAAAAAACAAGAATATTAATGATTTATTTATACAGTGAAACCTGCCAAGTTGACCACACTTGTAAGTTTTACACCTGAATAAGTTGACCTCAATTATCAAGAACGGAAATTTTCCTACATAATAAAGAAGCAAAACCTTTGTAACTTGACCACCTGTCTATCTTGTATGTTGACCACTGAAATAAGTTAATTTTGTCTAGGAGTATTATGAAATTCTATTCTAAAACCCTCATAAATTGACCAGAAAAAAAAAATTCAGAAAATTTTCTGTCATTTCGCAATGTATGTTAATATTTCACTTGTTTGGTGAAATAGTGTAAAAAGCTAATCTAAACCTTTTTGTGAGTTGACCATCTGGGGAAACTGTAGGGAGTCAGCTTATGACCATTTCTTTCATTCATTCATTGAAAACAGGTGTGTTAGTTGAAAAGTTGCTCTTCCAGTTGCAATAGTGAGCAAATAGGCTTGTATGCGTAGTAATAACAGAATAAATTTTAAAGTGTTAAAATAATTTTGTTTTGTTAAAGTTTTCAATGTTTTCGTGTTCTGATATTTTAAGAAATTATTTTTATTAAACACTTCACATGCATAACTAACAAAATAATTTTTTTTTAAAAGTTAGTTAAATATTAAAATTATTTCTGTGTAACAAATTGAAGTTCGTTTAGGTTTAAACACATTTCTTGAGATATTCATTTGGCCATTTGCTAAATCAAATTTTTAAGTCAAGTAAAAAAAAAAAATTTTAATGTATAGCAACATGTAGGAAGCGAAAAAGTAAACAATGTCCCACCCCTTCTATTGTCTACGATAGGTACTCTGTCCGCCACAAAGTCTGCGGCAGTCTGGTGCTATGGAAACAAGAAGAGAGCATTTTAGGGAGGGTGGCTTCGATGAAGAGGTCTCCTTTTCTTTCGCCTTCGATGATAGCTTGTATGGGGAGTATACCAGATTGGCTGACTCAGCCACCAGTAGGAGACTTATTTAATCTGATTCAAGAACTTTTTTAAGATTCGCATGAATACTTCTTTCTTACTTAAAATAATTCTCTCGATTCAATCAGTTGTTATTTTTTAAATACAAAGGAAAAAAAGTGAACAAATTCTGACATTAAGGGTAGTACAGGTTTTTTTAATATTACTTTTTAATTTTACGATATTTATTATGAATGTTCATTGATTGTTAGATAGTTTAATTTCTAAACTTGCACATTTTTTAAAGCAGTTAATTTCTTTTATTACTTGAATTTTCTGGAAAAAGTGAAGAGCTTAAACTTAATAACTCTGATTTTAAAAGGAGATAAAACTTTTGCTGAAAATAAAAATAGTTCACGTTATCTGTGCCGGAGAAATATTAAATATCTTTGTTTTGATTATTAATTTTTAAATATTTCATTTATTTATTTATTTTTTTGAAACTGAAAGCAAGTGACCGCAACTAGGATGAAATCTAAAACTATCAACGATGATTTTTATCAGCACCCATCAAATCATCTGAAATTATCTGAAGTTTTTTTGTTTAAATTACGTTTTCTTATTCATATTTTATTGTAACCTGTACAGTTTTTTTCACTATTTATTAAAAAAAGTTTTTATTAGCAAATTTATTTTTTTCTTAATAACCAATTTACTATGTATGATAAATTTATAGATGAGTTATTTATTAATAAAACATTGAGCTGCTTTAAACAATTTTATACAATTTCCATACATACATATAAATTTTTTTTCTAAAACAGAAGCTTTTGAAAAAGAGAAAAGAATAAAAAAAAAAGGAATCACACGCTCTAAACGATGTTTCAGGCGCGAATGCTCAAACTCTAGGGCTAATACAATAGATCGAAGAAAGAAGTCTCCTTTTCTCCCACCGAAACCAGTCTTAAAGAGGGACCCCGCACCCCTACTTGAAATAATCATACCTCGTTACCATAGTCCCCGCCACCCCTCCAGACGAATGGCGGACAGAGTACCTATCGTAGACAAACAGTACGTTGGCCACTAAAACAATGCACATGAAGTGGTCAACTTACCCAAGTTTTACTGTAATTGTTTCATTGAACCAGAGTAGTTAATTGTTTTCGTAATAATCGGCCTTACAACTATTTAACTTAGATTCTTTGGACTAGGCGTCACTTCATGCATGTCTTTCGAGATTAAAATTTCAAAGATAAAATGTAAAAATTACAGGAATGCGTAAGCTGGTTTCAACTAACAAAAAAAAAGGGACAAAATCGTTGGCAAAAGAAGTTATCTCATGAAAAGAGTGTCAGAGTTGAAAAAGTATTGTAAAAACTGTAACAATTGTTACTCTTGTTTAATTAAGGGTATTATAAACCTAATTTTCGTTTAATCATGTTTTTTAAAGAACTAACGAAAGGAGTGTGTAAATAACATCAACTCTTTTTACTGCAAACTAAGTTTACTTAATATCATTTGCAAATATTAAGAAGTACAAATTCTTGACTTGCTCCTTAAAATAAAGTTTTATTTTAATCGTAGTTGAAGAAGTACGGATATAGTTAAGGGAGGTATGCGACATTCGGAAAAAAAAAGTCGTGTGATAGAGATAGTTTTAAACAGAACGAATTAGTTCTTTTAATTGAAATGCTGACAATATCATTACAGCATTTTGGTTAACAAGTGCCATGAAAAAAGGTTCTGAACTTAAGACATGGATTTTAATATATTTTCCTATTTACATACCTCCTTGATCTCCGCACCGTTTTAATATTCTGTAAAGCATAAAATGAAATAATGTTGAATAAAAAAATAGATTTCAAATGAAATATTTTATTTTCCTTAATACAGGGTATCTGTTACATTTTAGATTTTCAAATTCATAACTTTTCAGTCTAATTCCAAGAATTTTCATGATTTAACGAAGTTACTATTTTCTCCGATAAAAACAGAATAATAAATTCAAAAAGCATTATAATCACATTATATAAAATAGGTATAACCAAAACACTGCAGTAAGAACGCACTTTAATACAAAACCCCTCTATTTAAGCTTTTAGCTCAATTTCCGCTTTTGGTTTCATATTTTGTAATGGGCTGTTGCTTGGCTGACCGCCTTTTTAATAAATAGAGGCATTTGATTGGTCGTTTACATCATCGCTTTCATCGTTATCGCTTAATCGTTTTGTCAGGTTTACTAGAATGGCGTGTTTAGCATTTTTGTTTGGCGCAATCTTAATAACGCGCATGCTCAGTTTGATAATTTATTCAAACCAATCGAAGTACTTCGTAGACAATGAATATAGAAGCTTGTATCCCCTCCTTAGCTTGTGTATACTCAAACAAAGACATAAAGATGGAAAGATCAATCACTGTACCAAACAGATGTCAGGGTGAACTTTGACACTGGACACATCACCGGTCTCTATTTTTTTATTTGATTTTCATAAATTGTTATGATAAATAATAACATTCTGTCTCTGTACCAGAAAAATCTGAACACATTTTTTTAAAGATTTATAATTTGTAAATTTTAAATGAAAAAATTAATGTATTTTAAAAAATTGATTTTTATATTGTTCTGAAATTCAAATACTTGAAATAAATATTAAAAAAACAATTTAAGTGCTTATTAAAAATATTTAAAAAATATAAAAATAACTAAAAAATAAATAAAATAATTAAAATAAAATGAAGAACAGTTCTATAAGCAATCTAAGCTGCCCAAAGCATTTAATTTCATGAAGAACAATAAATTGGAAAATGTTAATAATTGCTGAGATAGAGTCTCATAATTGCCTGTTAGCGTTCAGTTAGTTAGTTATTAAAACTTTTTCATGGTTTTCATTTGTGCGTAATGTAAATTCTAATTATTTTCATTCAAAAAGTCTTTCAAAATATAATTTCATTCCTGTATTTAAATTACAAGTAACTTTGATATCTGTGTTGCCTACAAAAATTCAAAAAAGTACAAAAAAAAAATTTAGAGCATTTCACAGCATTTACTATTTATCAAAGATGATAAAAAATAATTATTGATTATTAAAAAATAATTTTATTGCGATAATCAACATTAAGCTTGAAACCTATTACTATTAAGCAATTTAAAAGACTTTTTCGTGGTTTTCCTTCGCATGTAACACAAATTTGATTACTTTAATTTAATCTTCATTAAAATAAATTATTCTTATAACTTTCATGAATATGATTGTATTCTGATACTTAAATTGTTAATTACTTTGATCTCTGAATTGAATTAAGCATAATAAGGGTGTTTCATTACATTCACAAAATAAAAAAGCTCACACTTTGATTTCTGGGTTGAGTTAATACGAAGAGCTTTTCGTTCTGTTCAGAAAGATGGTACCCTATCTATTAAGGATAATAATAATGAAAAAATGTCTATTTATAATTTTATTCCGATACTTAAATTGCAAATTATTTTATTTTATATACCAATAACAGCAATCTGAAAAACATTTTTGTCTGTTTTTCATAGCGTGTAACGCGAAATTTGATAATTTTAATTTCAATTTAATCTTGATTATAATTAATTATTTTTGTAACTTTCGTAAATATGGTTTTATTCCGATACTAAAATAGCGAGTTACTTTGATTTTCGGTTAAAAACTACAAAAAATTGAAGAACATCTCGTTATAGTCACAAAGAAGTCTCTCAAAGATGCTGAAAAATGATTCATTATAAAAAAAAAATTCATTGCGATTACTGAACTTTTAAATGGAATCAAGCCATCTGAAAGATATTTTCGTGGTTTCCCTTCACGTATAATGCAAAATATGATTGTTTTCTCAAATTTTTATTCAAGCAAGGAAGAAAAATATTTATACCATTATTAACCACTCCAAAAATCAGAGTAAATGCTTTATTATAAAGCTGATACGCCAAGAATTTGGAATTATGATGAACTTGCCTGTATATTTTGATTCAATAGACTGATTTATTTTCTGCTTCCCTTCTTACCATTCTTACCCTTCTTACCATTATAAGTGAAAAATGACTCTTCTACATTACTGTTAGAAAATTTGACGGTTCATCAGGTTGTCATCTAAATAAAATTCGAGCAAATAGTATTGTATTTGTAATGGCGAAAATATCCAAATGATAAAATAAACATGAACTTTTTTTACAGTGTTAAAATTAAAAAGCTTAAGTACTCGGGTTCCTATGATTTTATTATTTTACTAATAACTTATTCTAGTATGTTATACTGAAATATCTGATATATGTTATCTTGAAATATCTGATATATGTATTTTGAAATATCTGATATATGTATATTGAAATATCTGATATATCTGGAGAAAAAAAAATTTCTAACCAAATGTTCTTTGAGTCAGGAAGAGACAAAAAATACCTGTTGATTTTTTTGAAATATACTTTCTATCACAAACGCTTTAAAACTTTGTTCTCGATAAAAATAATTTCAGATGATTTTAATCCTTCATCTCTTATTAACCTCGTTATATCATGCTTTTGATCAAAGTTCACCAGCGTGTGCGTTCTTTCTCTCCTAAATATTAATTTGATCCCTACACACGTTTTTTATTCCATTACTTATAAGGATTCGTAAAATATATATTAACGGCCCGGATTAGAGAACAACTGAATTATCTTCTTCAAAAATGGCAGTTATTTAATTTAAATTTGATATTTTTGTGTGTGATCATATCTCAGAGTCAACCATATCGGTGTCACGTATCAATGACATCCAATAAAAATCTAACTGTCAATGAACTTATTAACTGAGGTGAAGGGATTAATTGAATGCTTAATAAAATAAGAGCTTTCTTTGATGATATGTTTTTTAAATTAGTGGTGAAATCGTCTAATAATTATTTTTAAAAACCGTTGCAAGAAAGGTTTGCAAGGGTATTTTTTTTTTCAGACTCATGCGAGTTAATTCAAATCAAATAAATATACTATATGTACTCTCTTTTTCTTTCTTCCGGATTCTAACGAATTAAAGAGTTATGTAATTCTGTTGCGATCGTAATTTTTCTTAGAAAATTATTATTTAGATGATTAGTTCAATATTCATAAAGTACGTTAAGAAGAGGTTTGAAAAAAAAAGTAATCAATATCATGCGTAAATGCTTTGGTTTTTTTCCTTCTTTTTTTAATAATGTGTTACGTTTTCTTTTTTTAAATCATTCATTGCCACTTATTTAATTTAATTACATATAATTTCAAGATAAAAACATATCTCAGTTTTTACATAAGCATGTGAAAATCTAATATTTCATGCAGTCTTTCTGGTGGTTTGTGTTAGAGTGATAAATATTTGTTTCAAAACTATAATGTATGTTTCCGCAACTCTATCTCAGTACTATGACACTTAACAGTGAGTTCATTAACTAATATTATATTCAAATGATCTGTAAATGAAATGAATATACGTATATTGATTATCACTAAATGTCAAGTTTACTACTATGGATTGCAAATTCATTCAATTTATTCTATTCTTTATGTAAGTCAATTTCATGAAATTTTGAGAAATTTTTTGTACTATTTAGAGATAAAAGAATTCTTTGCATGCATTCTGAGATGTATAAAGCAAGATTTTAGAAATGTTTAATTAATTTTTTTTAAGTACTTTGAAAACTCTGGTATTTGATAACTCCTTTAATATTTACGCGATTTCGTTATAAATTTGTTATATAGATAACTATTAATCTAACTAAGTAATAACTATTGTTATTTTAATTAAGTAAAGTTAATAAACTGTATACGATTGGAACAATCATTTGAGCAAAGCACAAAACGGGAATAAATTTAACTATTATAGGTTATATTCTCTAAAGAATAACTACCTCGTTTTTTTCCCACAAAAAATTTACTGAATTAAAAAAAAAAAAATTTTTTTTAAAGAAAATAAGATCAATGCAGAAAAGATTATATAGACAATATATAATTGATTTTATTTTGAACTAATATTTATCTAACAGATAAATTTTATTTAGATATAAAAAAAAAGTTATAAGGATAGAATATCTCTTTCTAAAATTAGATATTCATGTAAATAAACTATTTCAGCTTAAAAATTGGCGTTTAACTTCTAAATTGAGTTAATATAAATGAACATCCGGTTCATAGTGTGAATTTATACATCTTTTGTGCTCAACTTTTATAACATTTGTATTTTTACATTTTTGCAAGACTCTAAGGACTATGGGACTTGTTATTCTTTTCTTCATTAAAAAACTAGCTTGCATTCATACTACAAAGTATACATTTTAAATCTTAAAATCCAATTTCAATATTTGATATATATCGATAAAAAAAAATCGTATTTGTGTGGTCATATTGTGCAAATTATAATTCACAAAAAAATTTCGAAAAATGATTCTTAAACACAGCTCCCTTTTCTTCCTTTAGTTAATGAAAAAAAAATTTAACGTAAAATTTTGAAATCAATGGGCGCCAACACAACCTTTACGTAATTTACCGATTACTTTTTCCAGTTACAATGAGAATATTAATTAAAAATACAGTATAAGCAAATATTTTTATAAAAATGTCCAACACATAAAAACATAAAAAAAAGTGTAAAAACTGCAAAAAAGTATAAAAACTGCAAACATGCATAACACAGTTTTTTTTTTTTTTTTTTCGTTTCACATCAAAAATCATATTTTTTACATCATCAAATTATTGCATTGAAATTTTTTAAACATTTTTTTCAAATCAAATTTTTTTACCAAAAAAAATCAAATTGCTGAAGTATTGACTTTGCTACAACTGCGGAAAATATTCTGTAAACATAAATCGTAGCAGTATGCTATAAAATCACTATAATCGATAAGTAGATAGAGATATTATCGCATAGGAATTCACTACCTAATTTCATTATAAGAACAAGAATTTTTTATACATAACATCCTTCGTTTTTTTTTCTTTTGTTGTGAAAAAATTCGCACTTAGAAATGCTTGTTAACTAGAAAAATGATTGAAACCCTACTCTTAAAATGGAAGCTCAAAATAATAAATTTATAAGCAATGTTTCGAAAAAAAATTGTGTATTGCGAACATTTAGTTAAGCTTTGTGGTGCCCCCTATCCTCTGGTGCCCTACGCACATGCTTAGTTTGTATAATGGTTAATCCGGCCTTGGACGAATCGTAAAGACACGGTTCCCAGTAGAACTCAGAAGTCAAGCATCATTGGCTGTGGTCAGTAAGCGGGTGGGTGACCACCTGACTTCCTCAGGGATGTTTTCCAGACCGTTGCCAATAGTCCATTGTGCAGCTCTAGTGCGACGTAAATAAAGTACCTACCACTAAGCTCTTTGATTGCGATCAATTACTTATTTATTACCAAATATCGCAGCTAAAGTTTCTTTGTTTTATTCTTTTATTTACAAACTTATTATTTACAAGCTTACCATCACCACCGACATCCGATACGATAACCTCATTTTAAGTAGAGTTCATAAGGTCCTTAAGAAGTTAAAAATATGGCAGCAAAACTAAGGAGATGTATTTTATTATGTTTATATTCACCACAGCATTCAATATTTAATTTCAAACGCTTGTAAATTCGTGGTAACGAAATGTGTGGTTTTTCAAAATTTTAAATTTAATGATAACTTTATAATTACGACACAAATGCCACAGTTTTCTGACTTTATTAAGGACATTATAAGTCCTGTCAAAATATTAAAATACAGATGTTTGCTACAAGCATAAAAACTTAATTTTTCTAAATGAAAGTTCAGATTTCCTCAGGGATGTTTTCCAGACCGTTGCCAATAGTCCATTGTGCAGCTCTAGTGCGACGTAAATAAAGTACCTACCACTAAGCTCTTTGATTGCGATCAATTACTTATTTATTACCAAATATCGCAGCTAAAGTTTCTTTGTTTTATTCTTTTATTTACAAACTTATTATTTACAAGCTTACCATCACCACCGACATCCGATACGATAACCTCATTTTAAGTAGAGTTCATAAGGTCCTTAAGAAGTTAAAAATATGGCAGCAAAACTAAGAAGATGTATTTTATTATGTTTATATTCACCACAGCATTCAATATTTAATTTCAAACGCTTGTAAATTCGTGGTAACGAAATGTGTGGTTTTTCAAAATTTTAAATTTAATGATAACTTTATAATTACGACACAAATGCCACAGTTTTCTGACTTTATTAAGGACATTATAAGTCCTGTCAAAATATTAAAATACAGATGTTTGCTACAAGCATAAAAACTTAATTTTTCTAAATGAAAGTTCAGATTTTAAAAAAACAAAAGAGTTTCACATCTTTGAAGAAATTAAAATTCGCCAAAAATTGACGTCTACGCTCTGAGGGCTCTAGTAAATTGCAGAGTAAATTTTACTTGGAGTTTTTCTTTGAATTTTGCAGTTGTAGATTGATTAAAGATTTGCTAATTTTAATTAGAGTTTAACTAATTTTAATTGTTACAGTAGAGAAAATAATGTTCCACTGCTCCGACATTCTAAAAGGAAAATTAGTGGCACTTTATGAAAATGGAAAAATCTATCAGAAATTAGTTAGGTGTTGAATGTATCTTATTATACAGCAAGAAAATGGTATATGAGGTTAATAAATTGTGTTTTTAAGTTGAAAGTTCATGATTGAGAGGCGTATAATTCAATATGAATTCCTTATTACATACGTGTATAAAGTTGTAATCAGCATCTGATTTTATTTTTAAATTTTTTTATACATTGTTGTAAAAAAAAAATTAGTTTCTCAAAACTATTTGCATTATTAACTGTTTAAAAGATCCTTCTTTTTTCAGTAATTTTATGTTAAACTATATTTGAGATTTACTTGTAAAATAAAAGTTCATGGAGCCTAAATCTAATTTGATTTTTAAAACCTTTGATGGATTGTAAAATTTTACTTGTAGTAAAGAATTGATTATTCTGCGCTTATAAATAACCGGATTTATAAATTCTGTTTGTAACTAGAGAATAAACTTAATTAAAAGTAATGAATTGAAGGAGCACTTTACGCACTAGACAAAATATTTCCCCGGATTTGGCCTCCATTCTTGCCAGCCTACTACTACCCTTAACTACTTCCAGCATTTATGTAAACAAATCCCTTTGGTTTTTTTTCTTTTCTGAAATTATTAGAAGATGGCCCCAGAAATAATCAGTGAATAAATAGCTTATCAAAAATATTTAAAAATTAATGCTGTTGGTAGGAAATATTCTTCCTACCGACTTATATAAGATAAAAATGCTTAATAAAATAAATTATCTGAAACTAAATGCGTATGTGGTAGATAACTCTTTTAAGTTTTACTGAGTTGAATTAATAATTTAACTTTTCGATCAATTAGTCAGTGATCCCTCTTAAGCATTTTGAACTAAACAAATATTGTATAACATAAATGAGCTAAATACCACAAAACTTCACATTTTCAAAATTAAAAATTATATAAATTAAAAAAAAAATTCTGCGAAACACGCGTGGACAGTAACTAATTTATTCTGAGATTAAGACGATATATGAGATGTTGAGAAATTTTAAGATATTTAAAAATGTTGACTACATATTAGCATTAATAATTATAAAATATATAGTGAAGAAATCGATACACATATTATTCCAAATCTATGCCTACCTTTGTATATTATTAAAATTGTATAAATTATTGAAAGAACAAACTAAAAAATAAAATTAAAAAGAGCTGATGTATAATTACATTCTATCAGAAACATGCTTTTATAAAACTCAACATTTGTTGAAAAAAATGCTTTTTTTCAATAAAATGTTTTATTTAAATCTCTTTATTAAATTACGAATAAATTTTTAGACGACTGAAAAGGAAACACCCTATTTTATAATTAAAAAAGAAAAGGAATAGCAATCGGTTATTCGCGAAAAAAATGTGAATGAAATTTTGCTCTTTGCGCGCGTAAGTCAAGTTTCTAAGTTAACCACTTTTAAATATTAATCGTCCCATTTAAATACGTCTTCATTGTCACCAAATTATTTTTTTAAAAATAATTAATTAAAATTTTTCTGGGCTGCTACCATATAAAAACTCTTGGAACTTTACATTTTGAAATAGAAAAATAAGTAGATTAATATGGTATTAAAAAAGTTATACCTCATAATTTAAGATTTTTTAACCCGCAATTAAATAAAATAATAAATATTCATTAAAAATTATTTTTTGCATTAAATAATCTTTGGGTAACTGGGTATAAGTGAGTGTGAGAGCAATTAGTTTTAAAAATATGACTAAAACTCAAAAAGTGAAATTCTGTCCAAACTATGGGGACCGTATTTTCCAGATTGCGGCTACCTCCTATGTTTTTAAACTATTACCTTAACGCTAGTTTCGTGTACAAAATGAATAAATTATGAAAATATGACCAAGATTACACTTAATCGTTCTCATTTATCTGCGAACTCGTTTTTCTGCTATATAACCAAAGTTTTTCTGGAAAGTTGGTATATCGCCAACGAAAGACGAAGCACAGCAGTAAGTTGTAATTCTGGGATGCAATAACACAATACCTAGTTTTGTTAGGAGAGCAGTCCAAAGTTTTGAGCAATTAATGTTAATTCTACTTTTTGATTATTTCACCATATCCCCAAAACCTTTATAGGAATTTGAAATATTTTTGCGCTCAGTTATAAAATTCGTTTATCTAAAAAGAATTCTATGCAAAACATAACTTATAATAAATGGTAATTATTTTATTTAATAAGAGTCAAAAAATTGAATAGCAAGGTAGAACTTTCACTAATTGACCGATTTCACTGATTTTTTATTTAAAATTGTTATTTAAAATTGCATTCTCTTAAATGATTGTCATTGTATACAATGCAAAATTTTTCCGACTAATATTAAATAAAAAAACTAATGATTATTTACTAAACGATATATTTTGTGTGGATTTATATTTGAATAACCGAATTTGACAATTGTGAACAAAATTTTTTTTCAATTCGATTAAAAAGTATTCCAGACTTAGTAAAATACACAAAAAGTAAAATTAATATTAAGGGATTCAAGTTTTGGAACTCTCTTCTGTTCAAACTATTAGAACCATATTTCCTTCGTTCCGGCTACCCATAATATCTTGGGGGTCAGAAATCCACACGCGTAAAAAAGTAGATTCACTCAGAGAAAGTGAATTTTTGTGTCTGATTTCGTAAAATATTATTACTGTAAGACTATGTCTTTTTTGTGTTAAAAGGGCATTTATATTCTATTTCTTTACGTTTTGATTAAAAGCATTTAGAGGCCAAATACTGTTTTAGGGGATTCTGGACCTCATTTTAAATCAACTTAAATAGAGTTAAACCGTTTAATTCTCATTATATGAATTATTTGTATTTGCTTAATATTACATGGTTACTGCTACTTTATAACCTGAATTAATAGTGCTTTGTTTTTTTAATCAAGTGGAAAACTGTATTCTTTCTTCTAAGATGTAATTTATCTGTGCTTTTAGCATGACGCTGATCCACCTTAATAGGACCAACAGAACAGAAATTAACAATAATGCCTGCTACGTGCCATGAGGACATATGTTGCCCGAAGTGGTGGGCATTGAAAAAATATTTCCGAGAAGTATTAATCTTCGGAATGTCTCGCACATCCTTAAAAGTCATCTTAAGAACTAACAGTTAAAATTAAGTCAGTCACTTTCAAAAAAAAAATCTTATTATTTTTTTTCTTGTTTGTGTTTGAAATTTTATAAATTAGAATGTTTTTAAAGAATAACAGAATATTATATTTCAAGTTTATACGACTGTATAATATTTTTATGACTGAATTAAATAATAAATTTTATATTATGCCTTTTGAGCTAACAGTTTTAATAACTTTTTAAATCTGTTCTGGCTCTTTCTTATAGTATATTTTGCTTTTTTTGATGTCTCATGTTAATGCATTCTTTTATATATATTTAACGTCGTTGCCGTGAGGAAGGATAAATACTAATACAGGTCTTAGACAGGGAAAGAGGGCACAATATTGAATTTTTAGAGACAGAACAATCATCAAAGTTATACAAAATCCTTGAGCTCCTTAATTAAAATTTTCCCGTAACTCCGGCTTTTCTTCAAGTCAAGTGCTAGCTTCTATTGGTCAATGCTTTCTACTAACATACTTTAGGACGTATTTTCTAAATTTAAGAAGTTTTTAATTAAATGTAGTAGCATTAAATTCTAACTTGAGAATCATTTAAACTGAAACAGTTGTAGTGATATAGTAGAAATGATAAATAAATGAATTGCTTGTATATAAAGTTAATTAAATACCTAGAATAGATATTCTATAAAATAGTGTATTTCTCTTAATATGTATCTTCAAGAAATGATAAATAAATGAGTTACTTTTTCTTTTGATAATCTTTATTTTAACCTTTTTATTTATTTATTTTTTAAGCATAGCTGCCAACACTGATAGGAAAAAATCCAGTAGATGTTTACTCAGAATTTTGAATAGTAATAGGCATTTAATTCATCAAAGATAGTTAAAATATTTTTTTAATTAAATTAAAAAGAGAGTTCTGAATAAAAATAACCTGAACATTTTTGAACAAAAAAAAATGTTGAACTATTTTTTATAAATGAGGATTGCATCATTATGAATTATTAATACTTATTTAAATATTCAAGCAATAATCTGCACAAAAATTCTATTTCAATAAGGATTTTTTTTAGGAAATTTCCTCAATATTAAGGAATTTTCTAAAATGTACAAAAACCAGGAGAAATTTTAATGAAACCAGTAAACCAGGAGAAACTGGCCTAATCCAGTAGAGTTGGCAGCTATGTTTAAGTGGTAATTAAGAGATAAGCATATGTATAAAGTACAAAATAGGAAGAAAAAAATTTATAAATTTGGATCTGAGTATTGGTAGCCAGCTTGACTCTATGAAGGTGCTTGCTGGTGCCATCATATAAGGTCTATGCCCACTACTAGTGGCAACATCCTGAGGAAAGGAGCAGCTAAAAGTCTTCTTTATAACTATCGTCTGGTTAACCAGCTGTAAAATAGAAGCATTTTTCTTGATAAAAAAAAAATAGAAATCATGTTACCTTAAAATTCTGCAGTGGGTCAGAATTTAATCTAAGACTTCAATTATATTAATATCTGAAAACCATGCCAAACAATAAAGAGCATAATTATTTTTTATGAATTTAAAAAATATACAATTATATTTATTACATATTGCAAAATCAATGACTGAAATGTTATCATGTTATGGCACAAAGATATTCTTCAAAGTAAATGAAAATCTGCATAAACCATTGTAGAAACATAGTCCTGGTAAACATATCTCACAGAAAAGCTTTAAGCAGACAATGCTGTGAGACTATTCCCCGGGACAAATATGGATCATCAGTAGAAGAACAAGCTGCAATCTGAATACTAATTAAATTTTTAGATTAAAAACAAACTATATTAAATAAGTAAAGAATAATTCCATATATAATCCAGGCAAAAGCTAGAAGAGAACAAGTTGCTTCTAATAAGTATTGCAATTAAGATACCTTGTAAAGATTTCAATCAATGGTTAAGCATATAACTAAAAGCACAGCTTTTTAAATTGTAAATCTATAAAGGATTGCATACATTACCTTGAATCAACTTGAGTAACAGAGTGACATTCAACACAAAAGTATACATTTTAAGATATTTTTAATTACTGGAAAAGTGTTAAGCATGCACACATGCAATTACATATATATATATTAAAAAAAAAAAAAACATTCACAGGCTCACTCATGTTGACGCAGTCAACGGAACATTGGAGCACACATCCACAATTAGACAATCTCTCTAGTGCTTTGCTAGTTGACCAAGCCCCCATTATTAACAATAAAAAATTGGCCCACTTCCTCCATATATGTCTAACTTGTCATGAGGTTGAACTAATTCTCTCAATTCAATCTTTTAGCATTCAGATGTATTACAGTTATTATGGGTTTTAGTCAATGAGAGTTAAATTGCTAAAATTAAATAAATTATTGTTATGACAGGTTTGTTGCTCGGTTTCAGACTTTCAATTCTTTTGCTGGTTTCCAATTTAGTCAGGTTACTTACGTCTAAAAGAGAGGGGTAGTGTCTGTTTAACCTTATTTCATATTTCTATTGCAGAACCCATCAGAGTTTAGACATAAATACTAACAGCATTAAGAAAAAGGCAACCATAGGACATAACATCACAACATTTAATAGTTACTCATAGCACAGATTTTTAAAAAAAAATTATTTTCTTTACATATGACATAAACGACCTTACAGCCAACTGCTTGGTTGGCGGGTGCACTGCCTACCAAAGAGACTAGTTGTAGAAATGTGGTGGGCAATAATTTTTTACAAGAGATTAACAGCAGAACAACAATTTTGCGCTTTGTATAAACAACTGAAGTTAATCTTTGCCTGGTCCTGTGAGTGTGCCATTTACATAGCAAATGTGAAATTGTATTGAATGAAATAGCTGTAACTTTATCATTAGTCATTATACAATTACTACGCCTGGAATTTTAGATTCAAGAGAAAGAAATAATGGTTTCTACATCTAAACTGCTAGTAATAAACTGTGCTACTGGATAACTATGCCCAAACTATGTAACTGTAGTTTATTTGAAAACATGATAAATATTTGTGTTATGAATTATGCTAATACTACTAAATCAGCAAGTAAAATTTAAATAGAATCAAATATTAAAAAACAAACCTCATATTTCTTTTAGACTGTCTCTTATACCACACAACTTGCAAACTTAATTCTGGTTTTTCCGATCAGACAGTAACAGACTGATGGCTGAAATAAGAAATTTTTAAAAAAATAACATAAACAACTAACTTTCTGATACAAGAACTATGTTAACCTTAAAGGGGAAAATACAAATCTTTAAAAAATAACCACAGCATCAAACCAATATTAACAAAAATATGGTTTAATAATAAAAGTTTATAAACTTTTCATTGCTTTTTTTTTCTGTTTTCTTCTTTAGCCCATATGTCATTTAGGGAGAAAAAAGAGACCTTACATTACTTTGAAAGTTTTATAAGTAAAAATCAACCATGTTGAATACTTATGCATGATAATTCATTTATTAAGAGGTAAGATTTAAATACTTTTAAAATCTTTCACCATTTTTAGAGATTGAATGCTAAAATAATAAATTTCTAAAATTGATAAAGCAAATAGAATAAATAATTTTTAAAATAATTAAAATAAAAAATATATTAATAAATTTATTGTTTAATAATAATAGAGGAAGATAATAACCAGCAAAACATTGACTTTTTCTTAACCTACATTTGATTAAAGACAAATACTGATAAACATTAAAAGATATTTATTTTGACTTTTATTATTTTATTAAAATTTTAATTTGCAAACAGAATACTACAACAATATAGTTGAAGAAAAAAAACTAAAACACTTAAAATGCCACAGTTAATATACAATTAGTTGAATAATCAAAATAAAAAACATTATACTAGTAGCAATAGTACTAACTACTGATACTAACTGAAATACTCGTATTGGCTCCTCTTAATCTGTCTGTCATTTAAGCTAAAAAAAGAATAAAATTAGATGAATCTCTGTGCAATAGACAAATTTTTATTACAGTAATCTCTCTACTTAGTTTTGTATAATGTTACTTTGTATATACCAAATATATTTAAAGTGAAAGAGTATTTATAATTCAGGGGCAATGTTCTTAGCGATCTTCCCTCTGTCCCTCAGGGGCAGAACCACAACCGTTGTGAGAATTAGTACTTAAATTAACTCATAACATTCTATTGCCTCTAAACATTTTTCTCCATTGTGTAAAGTAGTACAAAGAAGAATATCAGGGAAAAAAACACTTTCTACTGAATATTTTTCCTTACAGCATCAAAGTGCTAAGTCTGATGCAGTTCTTTGACTACTCTCTCTTGTTTGAATGGGCTGAGTTGTGGTGATCAGGCTTAAATGTCAAGACAAGAGTACAATGTTTTCATGAATCTAGTTAACATATATATAAGTAAACATAAAGTCGTGTATACATACACTTTCTTTTTAGCAACTTTGTCATACATTCTTCACAGACTGAATATTGCCCTGTCAGTTTTAATGAATGCCATCTTTGCTAATATATTCATCTGCGACAACATCAATATCTCAATAAGGTTAAACATTTAAGAAAACAGTTAAATATGTCACCATGGAATCCCTTAGTAAAAAGAGTAAAGGGGACAGAAGTACAGAAGAAATAAGCAAGGTTTGGTTTACATAGTAGTTTTTGACTTAAACATTAACTGTAAAAAATCTTGGAATTTTGAGAAAATAAAAATTATAGATAGAAAAAAATATAAATAGTTTGTAGTAAATGAAAAATTTAATTTCAAATTAAAATCTAAATAAGTTAATTTAAATTGTTATTAATTTGTTAATATGAATTATATTCTAAAGAAATATAATAATTTTATATGCATTTGAAATAAAAATTAAATTATGTGTACAAATTGTTTTGCACATAAATGTGATACATATAGAATAAAATTTCTTGATTATAGTATGCATGCTCATAATTTATGTAATAGTTTAGACAATCTAAAAGAATAATAAGAGCAGTAATTGTGAACGAAAATGATAAATATTATCTAAAATTCAAAATAAGAATTTTTCTGTTTCTTTACAGATTCATATTTAGAATTTCTTTTTAACATAAGTTTATAATAAAATTGAAACAAAACTATTTTGAATATGATTTAAGAACTCTCCCCTGTTATGAAGAAAATTCAATACAAAAGCTTCCTATCAAAATAAAATTTAATTAATATATTTTCTAGAAAAAAAATCTCTTTGTATTATGTCTCTGAAATAAACGTAAATCAACTCATTTAAATTTAAGAAATTTCATTACTAAACTGCGTTGCTAATTTTAGACAATCTAACTAAAGATTTCTGGAAACATGGAAAAACTTTGATAAATGAAAATTTTTTCTTTTGGTTTATGATTTTCAAAAATACATAAATTTTACACATAAAGGAAAACAAACTATGTAATTTAAATTCTAAATCTTTGCATTTTCAGGAAATTTAGTATGATCTCTTAATATTAACAAAATCTCATGATTTTTTAAAATATAATGCTTTTAAAACATACACTTATATTATAAATCTTTAATTAATAAGAATTACCTGTAAATAAAATTTTCATGATGACAAAATATAAAATCCAGCTCAATCAAATCTAGAAAATGGCTTTGAAAAATAATTTTGTTTATGATATGACAGGAAACTATAGATGCAAAATAACTGATTTCAGTAGTTGCAATATATGGGTAGCAAGTAAAAATATCCAAGGCATTTTGAATTAATTGAGCAAATGGTGCAGCTCTTAGCATTCGAAAGAACATTGGAGATAATATAGTAAATTTACAATTAAAAATATGACTTACCTAGCGAATTCGTTTCATTGCTTAATCATTCCGAGTACGTCCAGCTCAAACATTTTCGCCATTTTCAATCACGTTCAAAAAGCGGGCATCCAAGCAGTTGGCGATAGATTTCGTTTGGCAATCACCCATTTCAGCTGATCGCCAAAGTTTAGGGTTATAAGAGGGCGGTCAGCCAAGACAGTGCGTTTGTAATGTGGCAATCTTTTTCGAAAATATTTTAAATAATTCTTTAAAAATTTCACGTTCATGTAATAAGTTCATTTGAATTCGCAGCTCGCTTTATAGATTTCGTTTCATGTTTTATTCTGTTTCTTCTTTATACTTAATTTTCTGATTTCGCTTGATATTTTTACTTATTGTGTTCCATTATGTTTGTAATTTTTTTGTAAAATTTTTTTGAGTGCTTCTCAAACTATTGCATTGATATATTTTACTTTGGCTATATTGATACAATAATAGAAAGTACTATTTTTTTGCTGATATAATCGTGTAAGCTGATGAAAAGATTATATCTTTTATTTTCCGGATATTTTTAGAATTTTTTTTCCGGTTTCTTGCTGTTTTATTTTTTATTATTATTTTTCTTCCCCTCTTTTTTATTGTTCCGTAATTTTTCCCAAGTTTTTTCTACATTTTGAACTTATTTACTTATTTTATGAGTTCTATTTACTTGCAGCTTATGCGCAATAAATAAAACTTATTATTTTTCGTAATTTTCTTCGTGTTTTTTTTTGTTTTTATTTATTATTATTATATATATATATATATATATATATATATATATATATATATATATATATATATATATATATATATATATATATATATATATATATATATATATATATATATATATATATATATATATATGTATATATATATATATATATATATATCAAAATGCTTTTAAAATGCCTTATAACATTTATTAAGTTTTACAATTTTATCGAAAATAAATACCGTGATTTCTATAAAATTTTGCGATTATGCATCAGAATAGCTATCTTTTTTCAGGTCCACCTTTGCTTGATCACTTTTTTTTCCTTTCCTAAGAAACTCGAAGTGCGGGGCAAAAGCATTTCACCCTACAACTCTTCATAAATTTATGATAACTTATGAAAATTTGGTTTTAATTCAAAACTGTCATACAAATTACATTAAAACAGCTTTACAAAAATAAATAATGTCAGATAAAAATTCAAAGATTCTATAATCTTGGAGAATCAAAAATAATTTATTAATTTATTTAAATTTCCCTTTTAAAGGAGATTTAAAAAAAAAAAAAAAAGCCCAGAAAGCAACGTGAAAAATTCTTTTGGTTGCTTAGCAACGAGAAGCACTATCTTTTCCCATCTTGTCATTCATTCAGTTTCTTTATGGTTGTTATAAATTATTTCCCCTTCTATGGCGAGGTAATTTGGCATATTTTTAAACCATC
Source organism: Parasteatoda tepidariorum (assembly GCF_982258835.1). Lineage (NCBI taxonomy): Eukaryota > Metazoa > Arthropoda > Arachnida > Araneae > Theridiidae > Parasteatoda > Parasteatoda tepidariorum. Next base: position 86,245,944 of record NC_141757.1, read on the forward strand.
GCCAGATATATAAATCCCTATTGCGACCTAATTTACAACCCATTTTTTTCGAAATTTTGTCTACCCCCCCTATTTTAAGGGTCAGGATTCCAAATATGTAAAAAAAAATACATGTTTATTCAGAGAAAGTACGTTTTTGTGTCTGATTTCGTAACTTAATTAATAGTTAGCACTAATTAATTAGCATATTTGAGGTCACCCCCGGGAACCATTAAGATTGACACTTAGATCGTGAAAATCCGATCATTAGAACAAAAGTTATTCAGGGTGATATCTTTTTTTTTTTTGCGGACTGTACATGGTGAAAAAATCAAAACATTAGCTAAATAAGAAACATATTATCAAAATAAATTATTAAATATTGCTTCACTAATATTCTGCATTTTAAAGCGTGAAAATGCAATGCATAAATAAACGCGAAATATAAAAAAATTCAATGCATTCAATACAAACACTTAAACGTTTTTTAGACGTTTAGGTAGCTCCCAGTAGAAAAATATCAATTCAACAGTGGCCTTTTAAAGCATTCTCACTTCAATTAATTAATTAATTCCTAATTGGGTATAATATAGCCTACGTCACAGGTTGTGTTGTTCCTACTAAATTTAACCCATGAACGGCATTTTCTGCGAGCCTAACTTCAAGCCACAAATAAACAAACGAAGTGTTCGATCGTTTAAATAGCTGCTCGCCAGATTTTATTGCATTATGAAGAAAAGTTAATAAAACTAAATACAACTAAATAAACAACAACAACTAAAACAAATAACAACAACTACTAATAACAATAACTAAATAAACAACAACTAAATTCCATTCGTTTAGCATTGCGTAATATGTTGTTCCTACTAAATCGAAGTAGTTGTGTTTTTTTCATATTATACCCAATTGAGTTTAAATTAAATATTGTCATATTTTTAGTGCATGAATCTGAATTGAACAACCTGATAATGCTCACTCTGGTTATTGTTATCTGGTTGCTCACTACGTGCTCTTGCGCGCCGAATCCAATCCATTAAAAATTAAAACTGTTGCCAGCGCGAGAAAAGAAATATCATCGGTTTTATTGATACATACATACATACGTACGTATTAGCGTTTTATATAATACTAGGAGGCTTCGCCCTCTGCTCGCTGGTGCTCGCCAACCCCCGGAACTGCTTTCGCAGTTCATTTCGGATTGCTTCGCAATCCGATGCTCGCTTTACTCGCTCATTGGATACGTTCTTAACGTCTAGCTTTTGTATACTTTTTTGAACACTGAAGTTCCGAAAACTTTTCACTGTAGAAAATTCTAAACCTGTACATTTCAATATTAATTTGAAATTGCAAACAGTTCACATATTTTTCTTAATCACACTATTCTAAATTTCAGTTGTTGAGAAAAGTAACTGTTGTAAGTTGTGTTTTAAAGTCTTTCCCACAAAAGGGCTAAAACCATGTGTTGTAAAACAATATGAGATAGTAGTCTGCCACTGAGCGCCGGATGTAAAGCATCGGCTTCGCTAAAGATCATTTTGTATTTTTAATTCTCTGAATGGCTCCACCCTAATATGGAATTTGTAAAATAAATGTATATATTTTTGATTGTTGATGAAGCCCATCATTTTGCGTTTTCATCAGTGTTCAGAAGCAGAACAACTATAAGTTCTTTATTTTATCACAAAAATATAAAATGTATAAAAAACAAAGAGTAAGAAAATGAGTATAGTCATAGAAAAAGTTAAAATTATAACATAGTATTTATCAGTTAAAATAAAACTTTTTGTTTAAGTCATTGTTAACAATTCGCGATCGCAACGCTCGAGTACGCCGTCTAGCGGGAGCCTGTAAATATCGGACATTAATTTATCACGTTTTCATTTAGTTCCATCAAAGTCATTGACTGAATCAGACGCCATTTTTTAGCAGCAAATAAGAAACAAAATTTCCCTAAGGAAAAGGCCGAAGAACTTGAAAAAAATCTCCAGAATATTAGTAAATCTTTCAGGAACAGAACACGCCAAACATTTGAAGAAAAATTCCTCAATAATTTTTAATTTCTATTATCAACAAACTTGCAACTGATGACTTCCGATTTCGGATACTGTTACAGATGTGTGTATTAAGGTAAAATGCATTTCTTCTGTCTTCAATTCATTACGAATTAAAGTGAAATCAACATTGCTTTCGTCATTCCAGTGAATAAATATGAATTCAGAACATACAGAATTGTAATAGTTATAGCATATTCTTCTTCGTTATAGAATATTATATATTTCTGTATCCATATAATTCGGAAAACAACAATAAAAAATTATCCAGGTTACTTGAAATAGTGCCATTTGTGCTGATTCTTAATTAATTTAAATCGTTTTCTTGGTAAGTTTTTTTTAATTTTGAAAGAATAAGTTCAACTAGAATTCAGCTATTCTGTTTTTAGCTACATATTCAAATTCATATCAATTATAAAATTTTGCTGTGTAGTATGTTATCTAAAAGTAATGAAGGTATAAACTATGTATCTATTATTTGAGAATAAAGTTTTCAAATAAGGAACTTATCATTTTGGAATTCTCCGGGAATCATAAATCAGGTAAGTGCAATGATTTTTACAATAAAAAATTTGCTTGTAAATATTTTTTTTTCATTTGATGATGGTTCTCTACAGAATGGTTTTTTACGTCTGATTAAGAACTATAAGAATAATAAAAAAAGAAACAATATGAAAGTTTTTATTTCAATGTTAATAATTCTTAAAATCGTTTTTTTTATCCTAAGAATTCTTTATTTTCCGTTTTTTAGTTTATAATTTTTTGATAAAAATTGTTCTCAAAATACTTTTGAAAAATTAAATGGTATAACATTATGTGTTTATGTATACTTCTTGTATATTCCAATGTTTGAAATAATATGATTCAGAAAAGTATGGAATAAAAATTCGGTACTTACGACGTATTAACGCCACCGCCGCTACAGATTTGGCGGTTTTTAAGTGCCGCCAATCTACACTTAAAATTTTTGCGACAGTTCATAAAATAAAACACTTTATTTGAAATCAAAATAGTTAATTGGATTTCGGTGGAAAATGAGCCGATATAGAGTTTAGCATAGATTCAAAACAATCATATCGCCATATGAACTCTGATGAATAAGATTCCAAATGAAATAACATTTCCAAAACGTACGTTTGCCAAGATAAAGTTTTATGTTGTGGGAATTGGTACATTTTCATTTTTTCGGTAAAATATTTCCCTCCTGAAAAAATAAAATTGCATCTTGTTTTGTTTTTGGCAAATCCCAAAGACGAATATTCGTAGCACTAAAAATGGCGACAAAAAAGAATTGTTTTTTTTTTTTTTGTTTTTTGTTTCGTCAGCATTCTTTATTTTACGTTTCTTAGTTTCTAAATAATGATTTTTATTGAAACTTGAAATTTTTTGATAAAAATTGTTGTCACAAAACGTTGTTTACAAAATTAAATTGCATAAAATTATGAGGCTTATGTATACTTTTTGTTCATTTTAATTTTTGAACTAATATGATTCTTAAAACTATAGAATGTAAAGTTTAAATGGGCCTTTCATGTTATATCATTAAATTTAGTAATACTATTTCTCGGGCATTAGGTTTTAACTCTTTTAAGAATATACATATTTTTTTCTGTTAATGTACAAATATTTTTCCGATGTGTTTTGGATATTCCTTCTCTAATAAAAAGAGATACCATTTTGTTTTCGGTTGTACAAGAAAGAAGATCAAGCATTTTTCTTTTTTAAATTTAATAAGCCACATTAAAGAAGGAACGTTGCAATGCTACACGCTACATTAACGACGTCTCCAGAGTAACTGAATGACGGTTCATATGGAAATCGCAGGTAAGCGTCTCATACAACAACGCCCCCTATAGTTCGTTGCGATCGCGAATAACAGAAGTCCCACTGATGCTACTTTAAGTTGAGTATTTAGTATTATTATTTTCCCATTAATCATGAAGTCAAAATTATTTGACGGCACGTCTGTGATTTCATTAAACAATTTTTTAGAAAAAAATGGCACGTTGGTGAATAAAGGTTCGCCACCCCTGGTATAAATGATATTGAGCACATATACAGAAAAGATGTAAAACATCGATCAAAGTGGACATAGCAGATAATATCGACGTGTTCTTATCCTAATATGCTTTTCTAATTTTCTATCAGATGAAAAAAAAACAACAAAAAAACTGAAGTATTATTAATTAATTTATTAAAATTTTAACTGCAAATCACAAGATGCAATGCTAAGCAAGCTATCGGTGATGTAGATTGTTTAATTGCATCTGAAGTAATTAAAATAGTAGGGTAAACTAATCAGAGAAGGAACACTTAAAATTATCTTGCCTTTAAAAAAATCATAAAAATTTCAAAATTTGTAATTTTAGCTAAATGGCAGTGCCAATATATTTGTTATTAAATACAGAATCATGTAAAAAAAATTGGAGAACTTACATAATATTGTTTTAAGCTTTTGGTGATTCAAATAATAAGTAGTAAGATGACCAAGTGAAGGAACAGCTCTTATCAGTGAATGAACAATAAATTTTCCAGTGAAAGAACACTTAAGTTTGAGAATTTTTTATGCTGTTTAGGAATTCATAGGCCATACAAATGTCTAAAAACAAGGTTTTCTTTCTTGGAATTATAACATCTAACCACAGTTAACGTGAAAAATTTTGCTTTTTTTTCAATCATGAAATGAAAAGCAAAATGGGGTTCAATACAAAATAAAATAATATTTTTAATTTTCTTTCTCACACTTTAATAATCGAGTCTAAATCATGAATGTTTATCATTGTGTAATCCGATGATATTTTATTACTATTATTTTATCGCGTTTTGTTTAATCTTTTCCCCCATAATTTTGAAGCTTTTTTTCATCCTTTTAAATATTTTTTTTTCTTTTCATCATACTTTCTTGCTTTAACTTTTTTTCAGCTCTTTCAGTCTCTTAAAATTTTCTTCCTTTTTCTGAAGTTAATGTAAAAGGTAATTTATTTCTTTTTATTTTGATTTGATCTTCCACTTTTATTCCTATATTTGGCCAATGTAAATGTATATTCGAAATTTTTTCTGATTTTTTAGTACTATTTCTAGAATTTCTCACTGGATAGTTGATGGGAAAAAGGTGTTTTGAAGTTTGAGGAAAATCCATCTCTCATTCACTTATATCTAGTTGGTCTTCAGTACTTACCACTTTCTGACTTTGATTACTAATGGAACGAATTGTTTTTGCAACTTACAACGCCTCAAGAGCACTTATCTCAAAATCAGATTTCAATTCAGCTGCAGTGCCAAAGTCTGACTTAACCAAATGTACTATAATTTTTGGCAAGTTGAGTCGCCAGATATTTCTATACACTAAATATTATTTCAATAAATATGACTTTTAAGATTAAAATGAATAAAGATTTTTCTTTTTACTGATATACTAGAGCTCAGGGGACAGAGCGCTCACCTCCCAATGGTTATTGTCTAGGGTGTAAAATTTATGGTGACCCAGGTTTTCTCTTAGGTTAGATATACTGTTGTTTAACAGACCTTGTTCCCAGGGCAAGGATAACCTCGTTGGCAGGGCACTGGGCTCATGTTCAAGAGGTTGAGGGTTCGATCCCAGCCGTCAGAAGACTCCCCGTGCAGTAAATGGTTACTGATACACGCTCAATCGGTCGAGTCACAAAGTCCTCCATGCACCCATAACAAATCATACCTCTTTGGGTACCAGGAGTTTCCTAGTCTTTTGGATTGATTCATAATTACAAGGATACGGAGTCGGATATTAGTAGTCGTAAACCCAAAATTGAGTCGGATGGCACAGTGGGCCAGCAACCAAGGTTTCGTGGTCAAAATTAGTATTTTGATAAAGTTTGTTTCAAAATTTGGGATTTTTTATTTAGAGGTTTTTATATGCTGGTAAATTGAATTGATAGTTGAATTTTTGAAATACACTAAAAGTACCCAAGAAAACAAAATGGCGGCTGAAATATGGCGAGCAAAAATAAAAAAAAATAATATAGTACGTTTAAATAATTAAATATACAAAACGTTTAAATAATTAAATATAGCATGAAATATTAATAATTTTCGTAATTTTATATTAAAAATGAAAAGCAAATTATATTTCCGAAATAATATTACAAAATAATGCGAATTAATTATAAAATAACGCGAAAACATGAAACAAAAATATAATTTATGTTTTTCGGTATATTTAGTCCACCTTTGCAATATGGGCAAAATGGGGCAGATTTTTTCGAAAAGAGAAACATCCAAGAAGACAACAAAGAAAAGCTAATTAAGTTTAGTTAATTACCTCGTGGAACTTTTTGGAACTAAGTTTCGAAAGTCATTCAAACATTGTAAAATGCCAAATGATAAGATATAAACTATAAGTTTGTCAAGAGTATTAACTAATCCAACAAATTGAAAAATTGTACCATAGTTTCAGACTAATTACTCTGATAAAAATGTAACAGTAAGGTGAAATTCCTATATATATTTCTGAAATAAAAATTTATAAGTTACATTAAAAAAAATTTTTTAAACATATTTTTTATTACATTGTACTCCCGTCAGTCCAAAAAGTAAATTATAATGTTTGGAATGATTATGAATTCTTAATTTGGGCACTATTAAAACTACCTAGATTTATTTTAGTTGAAAATTTAATTTTTGACTTTTGGCCAAAGATCATGATCTTCTGGCCCACAGTGGATGGTTATAAAATATAAAACTTTATTCCCAAATCCAAAGATCCAAATCCAAGGTTCTTTTAATGTGTACGAGTACAGAAACCAATTTAAACTTAATAACACCGTCAAGAGAAATTAAATTTTTTATCTCATATTATTGTTCGTTTTCTTGTTTGCTTTCTCGTATGTACTTAAATACACTATTATTTTCTTACCCTTTGCAAAGCATCGCATGAAAAAAAATTTAGTTGAAATTCCATATGCCATTAAAACAGAAAATATATAACGCTAATACAAGCTATACAAATGCAGGCAACAGTGCTAATACAAGCTACAGTCATACACCGCCAAAACCAGGGATTTAGTGAACAGTCCGTAATAGTGAGATTTTTTACTGGTTCCTTCTGAGCTCCCACCATTTAAGTAAACGTTATTTTATACTTTTATTTCATACATTTACAGTAGGAAGCTTAAAATTAGTAGTTTGAGTATTTTTTATTACATTTCTCCAACTTTGAATTTGCATAAGTTGGAGATTTAATTTTATAACTGTCGTTGAACAGCCGACCCCATGTTAAGAGTTTGCGACTGCTAATGTTCAACTTCATATCCTCGTAATTTTGAACCCAACATAGAACACAATTCCTAGATGACTACGTGAAGGGCTTTCTGATGAAACTAACTCGCATTTGCCTCCCACGGTTAACTTTACGTCACGGGGACTAACCCATGATCAGTCTACCACTGAACGTATTTTACGTCAGCAATGTGGTTGGTGCGAGCCGGATGCGGAATCTGTATCAACCTACTATCGCTGGGATTCGAACCCAGATCAACACATTGGGAGGCGAGCGCTCTATTCCCTGAGCCACCGTGGCTCAAGAAGTTGACGATTGTAAATTACTGCATTTTATTCATTTCGTCATATCTTACTCTTGCATGTTATTAGTTTTTACATTAGAGTGAACAAGTTGTTAAGCACCACATTCCTTTTTTTACCCTTAAATTACGCTTACTTTTATCTCGAAAGTGAAATCGGCATTAAATATTTTGAATTTTTTCTTTCATTTAATCAAATTGATGACCAGAAGATACTGGGTTCCTTACAAATTAATAATACGAAAGTTGACAGACCCAGCTTTAATTCGAATTGTAGTCAATCGCAAATCACTTATTTCTACCCTTAAACGAAAAAATAAAGTAATTTTCTTTTGCATTAATGTTTGATTTATAATCTATTTAATCATTTATAAGCAAGTTATGTAATATCGTAATCACAATATCCAACAATACTATTAATGCTAAAAAAATAATTAGTCAAAGAATTTGGATACAGCGAACCATTCGATTTTAGTGAACTTATGACTATGTCTACAGGAAGTTCACTATAATGGGGTTCAACTTATTCATAAATAATTTACAAATGCTTAGAAAAAATGTTTTTTTTTTCTTCTCCAAAATATTTTCTTTTACTTACGATAATTGGGGTTTAGTGCAAGGGAATCATGCACAACCAAAAAGGCCATAAGTGTCACAATAACAATCATCTTTCTTTGATTTGGAATATCTATTTATTTCAAACACCTGAAAAAAAAATGCATTTAAAACTGAGAGGAAAAATGAAAATTAACAAATAACAGATTTGTCATTTTTATTCATAAAATGTTTCATCGTGATGCATTGGAATTCAATCTTAATTTAAGGAACCTAATAAAATCATTTAAAAAAAAACTGCACTCTATTTCTGCATTACGTTTGTTCCTTCTAACCTAGTTCATTTAATAAAATTTTTGGTGGAAAAAAAGGTCGCTGAAATAAAAAACATTGGAAGAAAATCCAGATAAAGGGAACCAAGAAAAAGACTCTCCCTTCACAGAAAAAAGGCACTGGAAAAACACCGAAAAAAAGCACCGCATTCATTTTTATATAAATATTAATGTTCGATTCGATTCCGGCCGTTTAATCTAAATTTAATGTAATCAAATTATTCGAACATAATGAGATACATGCAACTGGTGTATCTCGATCCTCATTGCTTGTTGAAACGTGGCATTTATTTACGTCAGCAACTGTTCTTTCTATTCTATTTCAATTTATCAAACCCTGTCAAGTATCGATTCTCTTACGTTACACATTCTACATTCTTTCACAAATATTTCAATTCTTTCACTATATTTTTCTTACTTAACACAAAGGGACATACAAAGCCATGTAGAGCATTAACAAACTAATTATGCATCGTAGTTGCCAGGCATACAAAACAAAACTATATTACTGTTTTAATATAATATATGTAAAAAAAATAAATAATATATCCATAAAAAGATGTAGCTGGGAAAAGATGTAGTAAAAGATGTAGCTGAGAAAGAATTATATTTTAGAAATTTCGATGTTTGCTACGGAGCTGTGTTTAACTAGCTCAGAACTTAGCTCAACTTTTACACGTCATTTTGCTTATAAACGATCAGCTGGCTCTGACGTTATAGGTCAAGTGTGGGTATTCGTGATCTTCTTCTTCTTGAAGTGAAATTACCCAATTAAATATTTCGAAAAATAATCTAATCTATAAGGATTTATTTAAAGTTTGTTGAAAGTAATCTTCCCAACTTCATTTTCTTTAACAAATTGATTAGGGTTTTTTAGCTCTAAAGCTGTTCTTAATCTCACTAATAACAGTTATTTTATTTTATTGTGATTCAAAACAAACATAATTCTTTTTTAACGAGTTATTTTTTTATAAATTTTTTAAAACATTTAATGATTTTTATCGATGTTTTTAACACGTCAGACGATTAACCCTCTGAAAGATTACTGTTAGATTATAATTTATTTAAAACGATATTATTATATAATTGTATTTACAATTAAAAATAAGTATTAAAAGTTAAGTATATATAAAAAGTGATGTTATGTCTAAAAAAGGAAATATTTCATCTTTTTTGAAAATATTCATAATTTATCGCAAAATTAACCGCAATAGAGTACATTGTTAATGTAGTTTACTAATAATAGTCAGTATCTTAGTAGGCTTTGATTGTTAATAACTCAGGGCATTTTTTGTATTTGCATGGGGTGATATCATCATATTAATGGGTGATATTTTTCCAATCAATTTTATTATTATCAATTCACATCGTTACAATGAATATAACAAATTGGAGAACACATTTAAAACCAGCAGTTTTGTTGCACGGGAATTTTTAATATTTTGATTGATAAATTAAGGTTGATAATGCTACAGAGATATACAGACATAAGTGAAAAATATAGAAAAATAATTTTAAAAAAAAGTTCAGTGAACTTTAAAATAATTCTCGCATATTATACGTGTATTAATTGAATATGTATTAATAGAGTTTTTTTCCAAAAAAAATACCTTATTACTTTCAAATAGATATTTAATAAATTTGATTGGGTTGTTGAGGTTGAACTCAACAACCCAAATTAATTTGGGTGTTTAATAAATTGTTAAAGCAAGCATCGCATAACCGTTTTTTAGTAAAGTTAATTAATCAATTAATTAATAATTTCATTATTTATCCTCTATGGTATTTTTTTCAGTATTATTTTTGCTGTGATTTTTATCAAAATTAAATTTATCTTCTGAAAATGAGGTCTTACAAGATATTATTCACAATGAAATAATTGAGAGATTCTCCATTGCGTTTAGACGTGACTAAAAAATTGCGGTTTTAAATATTACAGGTATTTTAATTTTTTGCTGAACAGAAGGGGAGAGGGATGCCTCTATCAGCCAGAGGGTGTTGGTCACTTCTGCTTTAATAAACTTACAATAAATATAATTAAAACTTCAAAATGATTAGCGAGACTCATGTCATCCCTAGTTTGTTGAAACTTAATAATAAAAAATTGTTCCAATTTGAAATAAAAAATTTTTTTTTTTGCTAATTCAAAACAATATAAAAACTTACCTCTTGCAGTTAAGTTGATATTCACTAAACAGTTGAAAATGTGAGAGATTATTGTAATTATCATCACAAAGTGAGACCATATATATATAAAAGGGAAAGTGGGAAAGTTCGGCAACCCTATAAGTTGAGAGGGAGATGAAAGGTCAGATAGATTTTGTATTATTGTTTTACTGATCTAAGAATAACTGAAAGATAAAATGAATAATACCAAGAAACAGAAAAGAAAAGATATACTTTTAAGACTTCTTTCGCTTCAAAAATTATGTAGATAATATTAAAAATCGAAATTTTTATACAATCTGTATAATTTTTGAAGCAAATAAAAATTTTTAATCAAGTATAACTCAAAGGTTAATTTAGATTATGTTTTTAAACAAATTATTTTATTTTAGATTCTCAAAGGTTAATTTATTTTATGTTTTTTCTCTAAATTTATGTTTCCTTTTATGTTTTTATAAATTTTAAATATATAAAATAAGAAGTTATTTTAAATTTAATCAACTCGAATATATAAACCCATGATGGTAACTGATTTTCAGCTGCTCTAAACTTTTGTGGCCCTGGACAATTGCCTAGTTGGTCAAACCACAAATCTGTTTATGGGTAACTATTTAATAAATGTCGTGAAAAGCAAACTGCTGAATCAAAATGCTTTATTTTTATTTATTATATAAAATTCATATAGTATTTAATTTTTATTTTATTTGAAATAATGATATTTTATGACTTATTATTTCAACATAACTTCCATAGTAATATTTGCTAAAAATTATATCTTTAAAATTTTCTTATACTGTTTTCGAATTATGCAAACGAATTATTCATTATATTATGAAAATTCAATGTGTTTGAAAGTCCAAGTAAATAAATTATTTATATTTAACAATTTCCTTTAATAAGTAGAATAAATCTAGTACATATGATTTAAATTTTTTTTTTGCAAATTTTTTTTACTAGCATCTATTGTCCTCTTAACCTTCACAATTTTAGTTAAATTTCAGTTGTAAATAATTATTAATCTTTTATAGTAGTTACATTTGAACGCATTTCAATGAGGTGAACCGGGTTCGTATCCCAGTGATAACTGGTCGTTAGGAATTCCGCATCAGTGTTAAATTTTTGAAAATTTAACACTGACCAGAATCATAAATTTGCATGGTATATTAACGAACTTAAAATTAACTAATTTCTTAATGAAGAAAAAAAACCTGTTCTTCTCTGAAAAATTTTATTCTTAGTTGCCTATTTTTAGTTGTATTTAATGTAACGAATTATTAATGTAAAATTATTTTGATTATGATGACTGTTAATATCGCCAACATATTTTAAGGTTTAAAAATCGATAAATTCAAGAAATTTAAGTGTGATCTTTTTATATTGAAAATTTATAAGAAACACAGAAAATAAAGTATTGATTCTAGATGCAGTTTTAAAATTCAAAAACCAATTAATTTTTTTCTAAGCCTCAAACAGAAATATATTTTTAAAAGGATACCTCAAAAAGATTTGAAAAAGACATTTAAAATGTGCCTTAAGGCGCACGCTGTGCCTATTTTTAGTTGCATTTAATGTAATAAATTATTAATGTGAAATTATTTTGATTATGATGACTGTTAATATAGCCAACATATTTTAAGGTTTAAAAATCGATAAATTCAAGAAATTTAAGTGTGATCTTTTTATATTGAAAACTTATAAGACACGCAGAAAATAAACTATTGATTCGGAATGCAATTTTAAAATTCGAAAACCAATTAATTTTTTACTTTTTTCCTAAGCCTCAAACAGAAATACATTTTTAAAAGGATACCTCAAAAAGATTTGAAAAAGACATTTAAAATGTGCCTTCCTTAAGGCGCACGCTGTGCCTATTTTTAGTTGCATTTAATGTAACGAATTATTAATGTGAAATTATTTTGATTATGATGACTGTTAATATCGCCAACATATTTTAAGGCTTAAAAATCGATAAATTCAAAAAATTTAAGTGTGATCTTTTTATATTGAAAACTTATAAGACACGCAGAAAATAAGCTATTGATTCGGAATGCAATTTTAAAATTCGAAAACTAATTAATTTTTTACTTTTTTCCTAAGCCTCAAACAGAAATACATTTTTAAAAGGATACCTCAAAAAGATTTGAAAAAGACATTTAAAATGTGCCTTAAGGCGCACGCTGTGCCTATTTTTAGTTGCATTTAATGTAATGAATTATTAATGTGAAATTATTTTGATTATGATGAGTGTTAATATCGCCAACATATTTTAAGGTTTAAAAATCGATAAATTCAAGAAATTTAAGAGTGATCTTTTTATATTGAAAATTTATAAGAAACACAGAAAATAAACTATTGATTCTAGATGCAGTTTTAAAATTCGAAAACCAATTAATTTTTTTCTAAGCCTCAAACAGAAATATATTTTTAAAAGGATACCTCAAAAAGATTTGAAAAAGACATTTAAAATGTGCCTTAAGGCGCACGCTGTGCCTATTTTTAGTTGCATTTAATGTAATGAATTATTAATGTGAAATTATTTTGATTATGATGACTGTTAATATCGCCAACATATTTTAAGGTTTAAAAATCGATGAATTCCAGAAATTAAAATGTAATCTTTTTATGTTGAAAATTTATAAGAAACACAGAAAATAAACTTTTAATTCAAAATGTAATTTTAAAATTCAAAAATCATTTAATTTTAGATTTTTTTTTCTAAACCTCAAACAAAAATATATTTTAAAAGAGATACCGGAAAAAGATTTGAAAAGACATTTAAAAATAAACTTTTTATTTAGTAGAAAAAAACACGATAGGTCGCCAAATATGATAATTACAAGAAGGCTCTGGATTGGATGCAAAAAGTTTCAGTTTCAAAATATGAAGAATCTAAAAGTTTCAGTTTAGATATGTCCGAGGATCATTATCTTTAAAGGGGATGGGAAAGAATAAAATAAATAAATATCTAAACCAGTCAAGATGACAAGGAGTTATATTCTTAGCGACCAAGGTCATGAAATTTTTAGTATCCAGAAGGGACTATTATCTAAGCTAGTTTATTTAGAATGAAGACTGATAAGTGAAAATAATTTTCTACATGAGATTTTATTTCTATAAGAGTTGATAATAATATCACTTAATGAATTAATAAAAAAAACTATAAAAAACCAATGGGTATATTGAAATTAATTAGTCTTAGCGTATGTTCCTCATACAATTTCAATTTATAGTTTTTCTATCTTCAACATACAGTTTAACGTAGTTTTAAATGTTTAGGCTTTTACGGTTGAAGAACCCTAAATGATAGACATTCTTTTGGCGGAAACCTTTGATTAATAAATTTCATATACAGTTGTGAACTTATAAATTAACGAAAGACTATTAATTATTTTGACATTGTGTAATGATCTAAGTTTTATTAATTATTTTGAAAATATTTAGCGAATGTATGAAATTTTTTCTACATATATATCCTTTTTGAATTAGAGATTTTATTTATATAAGAGTTGATGATATCACTTAATGAATTAATAAGAAAACTATTAAAAACGAATGGGTATATTGAAATTAATTAGTCTTAGCGTATGTTCCTCATAAAATTTCAATTTATAGTTCTTCTATCTTCAACATACACCATAAAGTAGTTTTAAAGGTTTATGCTTTTACGGTTGTGGAACCGTAAATGATCGACCTTCTTTTGGAGGAAAGCGAGATTTAATTAATGAATTTCATTTACAGTTGTGAACATATAAATTAACGAAAGACTATTAATTATTTTGAAACTGTGTAATGATCTAAATTTTATTAATTATTTTGAAAATATTTAGCAAATGTATGAAATTTTTTCTTACATCTTTTATCGTTATTAGTCTTAAAATTGTTTTTTATTATTATCTTTTTTTATGTCAGAGTTATATTCTGAGGTCTGGAGCGCCATCTATAGTCGAGTTCATCGGTTACCGATTTATTTTCTGGTTGTCGAACCATAAATAATCGACCTTCTTTTGGCAGAACCCCGAGATTTAATTAAAAAATTTCATTCGCGATTATGAACATATTAATTAACGAAAAACAATTTATAATTTTAAAACTATGTAAGGACCTAAATTTTATTAATTATTTTGAGAATATTTAGTGACTAAAGGAAATTTTTTTTCTCTTATCGTTTATCAATATTAGTCTTAGAACTGAATTTTTATTTCCGACAGTTGAATTCATAGGTCTAGCGAGGCATCTATTGTATAGTTCATATATTAATTTTAGTGCATGCCTAAAGTGAAAAATGAATGAGCGGAAATATTGAATAACATAAAGAAAGAAAGAAACATTATCAGGAAAATATACTTCATTGTTGAATTTGGTTATTTTATTCGATGTGAAATGCTAATAGAATTCTTTTTAAATGCATATATATTTTTCATAATTATATTATAATTCTAAAAAAAACATCGTTTTAAAATTTCTTTTCTCACAAACATTTAAATAAAATATAATTTCATAAATAAAACAGAAATATTTTATAAGTAATGGATTATTAATTAGATATGAATTTAATTACAGGTTTCGTAATAAATGAGAATTAATCTAAAATGTGACATTTAACTTTTATTATTTTTCGACCAATTAATTCTGACTATTCTTTTTATCCACCAACAGTATTTTAGAAACTGAAAATTTTTAAATTCCATTTCCAATTTTTGAACTCTATTTCCAATCTTTAATTTTCATTTCAAATCATTAATTCCCATCCTTATTACCTACATACAGTGTTTAAAAAACTTCAAATTTTTGATTAGATGAAGCAAATCAAACGAGAAATATTTAAAAAAAAACTTAATTATAGTTTCTTGAATAATAAAGAAACTGTATTCAATAAATTCCTGTAGATTAACACAGGAAAAGTAAAATTTAATAACTGAAAGGGGTTAATAATAGTTTAAAAACTTAAAATAAATAAATATCATTAAATAAAATATGACGTTGTCAAATTCATTGTTAAGGTCAATTATTTAACGCCCCAATAATAAATTAATTATTCAATTTTTTTCTACCGTTATTATAAACTACAAGACAACTTGCATCCCACCTTTTGTATAACTAAATTATATATTGTTCAAAATAATACCAAACATACAATGTGTAAATTGATAACGAACATGTCAAAAAATTAGTTATCTAATGATAAATGAGAATTAATCTGAAATGAGACAGGCTACCTTTATTATTTTTATGTAGTCCAATTAATTCTGACCAATCTTATTACCCACACACACAGTATGCTTCATGAAGAAGAACGAGGTCATAGAATTAGGAGTTGTAGCCTTATATGTGGGTCAGTCGCAGGAAGATGTCCAAATGAGAAAAAATATGAAAATATATTAAAAACAACAAAAAAATCAAGGGATGTTAAATAATTGGGTTGAAAAAAGAAGATGAGCTCCATATAAATTATCATGCACGTAAATTTTATTTTATAGTGAAATTCGTTTGCTTTGTGAAAGGGTTAGTCTGTGATTTGTAAGGAAAGAATATAGGTAGGTTTTATTATGTGTTTTCATAAAGAAATAATTTTTTGCATTTAATAGATTTGTAGGCAATTTAAAATAAAAAAATCAGTTCTTTTAATAAAAAAAAAAGATTAATTAGAAAAGTTTTAAATCTTTTATGAAAAATAGAAAAGAAAATTAATTCTTTTAAATTCCTTGCAACATTAAAATATTTCGTAACCCTGAGAACTATTTCATTTATTTTTATATTAAATATTTTACTTCAATAATCAAATAACGAAGGACATTTTATTTAGTAAAAGTTAAATTATTACACTTTTTTAAATTAATTATTTTGTCAATCCATTTATTTGTTTCTCTTATGTGGAACCATAAACTCAGGTATTTTATGATCTACTATACATTGACAAAGAAATGTAATTTAGCATCATTTACCGTATAATTTTACGGACAAGATCCGCTTTTCAAGCAAAACGGGGAAGTTCGGTAAATTTACGTTATTGGTGTAAGGCTGTAGCGCATTGAACTGTTTTTGTTGGCTACGTCCGTTAAACATGCAGAATGTTCAAACCTATAACCTAGCTGTTTTTTCACGGTCAAATACCTTCAAATTAAAGGCAATCAGTGACTTTATGAGAGAATACTTTATTTCCTATGTTGAAATCACGATTACTAGGGGGTTATGCTTCCTGCATTCTGACGCTAGCTAACCCCAAACGATTGTTATGCGATATTATGCTTAGCGGACATAGCTCGCTCCGCTCGCTACCAGGATGGACAAATTTGAAATGTGATAAAATGCATAATTTTAATAAGTCAGATCATCTATAATAATATGAATGTTTTGTTCCTTTTTAGGACTAAAATTGAATGCAACCAAAAGGAAAAAATAACTATTTTAGCAGTTACAACTGCGAGTGTTAGCTTCAACATGACATTATTAGTATTTTCGATAACGAAAAAACACAAAAGCACATTGTTTTTCTTTCATGTAATAAACTTGTATAAAATTAGTTCTGTCTCTGTACACAACATGTAAAACGTGGCTGGGTGCTCGGCATTGACTTCGGTGGTGCTTATAATTTTTCTTTGAAGTAGTAGTATGGCAGTATTTTCTAGTAGCAGTATTTCCAAAGCTTTTAATTTTCAGTGAAAAATTATGGTAACTTAAAAACATGTTTGTAATCTAGTATAGACTAATATTTGTCCCGTATAAATATTTATCATTAACAATTATTAATATGATATATAAACTTCATATGTTTATACTTTATAATATGTAGCGTGTACTCTATATTGTTGTTGTATTATGAAATTGTTGCTAACTAATACATTAATTTAGTTTCTCCAGATCCTTGTTTTGTTTTCTCCAGATTTGATGTAAAATGAATAAAGAAAGAGTATATTTCATTTGGGAAATATGCTTTTGTCTATCACAGCTAGCAACTGGATACATATCGAAGGTAAAAAAATTAATTTAATGTTTCAATATTTTTCAAACTCATATAGAAACTGTTTTTATACTTGAAGCTAAACAAAAGAAAAAGTGCATACAAATCATTAACTTAATATTTGCAGACCCACTAGCATTCTTGAAACTCATATTTTATCAGAAAGTGCTGAAAACAATATTAAAAATAGTATTGATAAAAGCCAGTATACGATAAAATCAGTAAACGATAAAAAAAATTTTACTCAAGGGTTCGAAATCTGTGAACAAAATTTTGCTTGAACCACGTGATAGCGTCCTCGTGATAGCGTAATTATAACATCAAATTTAAGTAAAATTTTATACTTTTTTTAAAAAAAATGCTTGCGAAGGATTCCGGAATTTTCAATGTGTATTAGTAATGTGCTACTTTAATACTTTTCAGGAAGCTTTGGCACAAAGTGAAGCTAGATTTACACGAAAGTGAGTGAAATTTGAAGTTTTTGTAATGAAAAATGAAATTTTCTTTATTGTTTTTCTGTATTAATTGGTTCATAAATTTATTACGTATAGGACATAATTCTATTATGTATGTTTCTCAAACATTATCAAAATTTACCTTTCCAGACTGAGTAATAGTTATATGAAATGTGTGAGAGACTATGAAGGATATGCAACTGTTTATATGGATAGACATGCCAGGGATTATTACAACAGTGGTGCTGAGGAACAACAAACGCTCATAGACAATGAGCAGGCTTTCAAAAGGTACTGTTTTCAAACAAGTTGTAACTTCAATTATGAAACTCTTTACAATAAGAACTAGACTATTTTCAATAATTGGAGGGCTTTGGGAAACACATTAGTAAACCATATTTTTCCTCGTGTGATATTTTCAATTCAAACTGCTTCTTGGGCTCTTTAAAATTTGCGAATTTCCTCATGATAACAGCACAATGCATCGAAACATCTTATTGCCCATAGGCAGTGGCAGACGAACCTCTTTTAACTCAAGAATATCTTTTGCGTTTAGACAAGAAATAACATAATTATGTTACATGAATGAATATTATTTTAATGACTTTCAATAACTAGTAAAAATTATTTTATAAATGATAAACTAACTGTAGTGGTGAATCTTGATAATTTTAGGAGATATGTAATTTATTTATTTCTCAACAGGCTGAGAATCAGACCTCGCTTGTTTCGCAATGTCTCCAACAGGAATATGAGTGTCACTTTATTGGGACAGTCACTCAGCATACCTTTCGGAGCTTCTCCAATTGCATTCCAAAAAATGGTGCATCCCGAAGGAGAACTTGCAACTGCAAGAGGTAAGTTTATATTCTTTGTACTTTTCGATATACATGGTGGTCCTAAAACCACTTTAAATATCTATTTTTTCGTAATATTCATATAAAAATGAATTAGTGACTTGTAGAGAACACAAAAATCAATGACCAAGGAATACCTTTGGACCAAATTATCTTATGTTTACGCACTAATGTGCCTCCATGACTCAAAGCCTTATATGAGCTGAATTAATAATTGTGCTGACAAATTATCAAATCTAAAGACAAGATGAAAAGAAGTTATTAATATCAGAAGTAATTAATTAAGAATTCATTACATAAAACACAAATTTTTTTTATTACAAATGGAAAAACACACACACAATTGATTGGGTTAATTGCTGAAATCGAAGAACATTTGAGGTGTAGAATAAAGGCTGATTAAGTATGTCAAAATATATTTATTCATCGCAAAAAACGATTATTAAAGCTACAACTTCATACACACCAATTGCACTATAGAAGGATCTTTCAATATTTTATGAAAATGAAATTAAAAAAAGATTAATTTAACTTTACTCAACTCCAGGACAGGAATGAAGAATTAAACTAGATAAGACATTCACTCAAACCTCTGTTTTGCCAATATATTTGCCTACATCAACTTGTTAAATAGATTTTAAATCTGGGCGAGGTATTTAGCTACATTTTTATTAAGCATATTTCTTATATTTTTTTCGTTATTTTGTAATTCTTAAGTTTACAAAATCAATTATTGATAAATGTTTGGATATGATAGAAGAAAAAATTTCAAAAATCACTTTTTTCTGCCTTCTATATTTTAATACGAATATAATTTCCATAATCTAACAGAATTTTTCAGTAACTGTTAGATTGTTTTTTATAATTAAAAAGGCCAAAATATATATTTTTGCTTGTAGTTAGACTGGCAGTAAAATAATATATAAAAGGAACGCCGATGTTCCATCAGCGTTTAAAGGTCATCAACTTACGATGCTGGAGATTTTTCTGATAGCATTTCAATGACAGTTCTGAATTTTATTGTGTACAAGTTGTACTCATTTTGTTAATTAATATTTAGCACTATATATTCGTTTCTTCAATTAATTAAAGATATTATATGCTTTCCTCATTTCTCCATTTTTAAGACCTGATTACGAGAAATAAACTTCCCAAGCTGTAATGTATATGAGTTTGACATTTTTCAGTTAGTGATAAAGCAAATTTATATTTTACTGAGCAATCTACTGTAATCATTAGTGATGGGAGATTTTCAAGGAATGGGTCCTAATGTAGGTTGAAGATTGTCGAAATGGAATGATCTAATCCATTGCCTCATTTGTAAGTTCGATGTTCTATGAAAAGAATTGCAACACTTACTAGAAAATCTTAAAGAAACTAAGATTTCATAAACTTTTCTACAACTGATACATTTTTTAAGTGACGTTGACTACGTTACTGTATGAGTACTAGAAAACATTTTGGAATTCTAGTTTCCTAGAGATCTAGTAATTACTGCGGTTTCTTTTCACAGTTGTCTTCTACAGCAGTTGTTCCTAATTTCTTTTCAGTTATGGAATCCTAAATAATCGAATTTCTTTGCCGAAATCTCCAACCTCAAAAGAAAATTCAATAACAATTGTGAACATATTAATCAAAGAAGAATTACTAATTTAATGAGGGAAAATTAATTTTTTCATCAGTATTAGTTTTATAATTGGTTTTAATCAGACATTGAATTCGCAGGTCAAAATCGGCTTCTAGGCTAGTTTTAAATTTGTTTTTGATACATGCATTTAGCTTAAAATAAAAAAACTACGCAAATTTTCGGATTTCGTTAAAGTAAAAACGAAAAAAAAAACAGTTATAAAGGTTAAAAATGGTTAGACAAGAGGGCAAGGAGGCAGATTTCTGTATTATTGAATTTAGTTATTTCATTCTGAATCGAAATTATGATGGAAAATACTAATGCATTTTTTAATAATTTGCTTATTCCTTTACATAATTTGTTTAATATTTATGTTATTAGAAAATATCAGTATTTTTTAATTTCTTTTTTCATTGGTACTTAATTTCATAAAATAATCGGAATATAAAATAAATGTTCAGATTATTTTTTCTACAAATTACAAATCTCGTAATTACAAATTTCCAAAATCATCACAGGCCAAAAGAAAAATTCTGCTCTCCAAACCCCTATGACCCTCACACGTAACCCAAAGTTTCCACCCATCACCTATTAGGAACCGCTGTGCTATAGAATGGCAAATGCAAAAATGATGGAGAAAAGAAATAACAAATTCAAGATTCGAATTCAATATAATCACAAACGTTTACTAAACTTTACCGCCTAAACTTTGTTTCGACATTCGATTTTTTTAACAGACCATATGGACTAATTATGCCCGTTTAGCCAGTTAGTCACAATATGCTTATTTTTATCATAGTGCTATTTCCATGCACCTAACTCTATTTAATAAATAAATAAAGCTCTTCATAATTTTTGCAGCTATATCAGCACTAGGAGGAGTCATGATTTTAAGCACACTGTCCACGACATCGATGGAAGAATTGATTGACAGAACTCCTCCAGGCACTGTATTCTGGCTTCAGGTGTATATAGCTAGAGACAGAGAACGGACGAAAGCGTTGATACATCGAGCAGATATAGCAGGGATCAAGGCAATAGTTGTGACTGCTGACTCGCCAGTAAATGGCATGTGGGGAATAAATATGGTGCATAATTTAACACTGCCCAGTCATTTAGCGTATGTTTTTTACTTTCACTTTTAATTACAGTAAAATCCTTTAATACAGTAATTTCCTTTTAATTACAGTTTAATAACAGTGGTCAATTTAGACGGTTAATCTACTTATAGAGTCAGTGTATTTTATTTTTTATATCATGTTATTTTCAGACACTCCACTTCTCACACATTATCAACCAAAATAATTAAGTATAAATAAAAGTGAATAAAAATATTTTTTCAAAAATTCTATTTTAAAATCTTATTTAGCAAGAATGCATCTTGAGAAATGAATGTAATTATAGAAAGAATTACAATTTATTACGTAAATTTAATTTTAAATTTATTGGCCTCTATATATCTTGAGAAATGAGATTACAGAAAATAATTACAATTTATAAGATAAATTAAGTTTTAAATTTAAATTTATTGACCTCTGTTTTAGGAAATGAGTTTAATTACAGAAAGAATTAAAATTTATTACATAAATTTAATTTTAAATTAATTGACCTCTATATATCTTGAGAAATGAGATTTATTACAGAAAAGAATTACGATTTGTTAAATAAATTTAATTTTAAAATGATTAGTTTAAGATAAACAGACATGCATATTTTTAGGTAATAAGCTTGATTACTATTTTTAATACAATAGAATAAAAAGAATTACATGCCATTATTTTTATTTAATCATCTAAAATAAATGAAGTCATGCGTCCAAACTGAATTATTCAGAAGTCCACCATAGTTCCTTATATGGTGAACTCACAAAAAAGTTTTAGGTTAGCTTTTAAAATAATTTAACTAATTCAATTTTATGGTCAACTTATGAAGTAGCATTCAATTACACCCCATACAAATCTGACTAATTTTAGATGTCAACATACAAAATAGATAGATGGTAAGGTTACAAAAAATTCCGTCTCTTTAAATCAGATTTAATTGGATACCTGTAAGCGACATCACGCGTGATTGTCAAACCTGATTGGCTTCTAAATCGACAAATGACACGCAATGGGATACCTGCATGTGACGTAGTATGGGTATCTCGATCCTGATTGGTTATTGAAACGTGGCATTGGCTTATGTTGGCAACTGTTCTTTCCATTCTATTTCGAGTGAACAAGCCTGTCAAATATCAATTCTCTTAAGTGACATAATCTATATTCTTTCCCAAAAATTTTTTCATAAAGATTTAAATTATTTCACTAAATATTTCTCAGTTAACACATCGACAGGCACGAAGTCATGTAGAACAGAAACAAACAAATTATGCATCAAAGTGGCCAGGTACACAAAACGAAAATACATCAAGGTTGCAATAAAATACATAAACAAATAATAAATCTAATCTAACTAAAAGGCGTATACGAAAAAGAATTATAGTTCAACAAATTCGTGGTGCGGCACTGTATTCACATGATTTCGCGTTAATTAACATTCTAATTTATTTGGAGAAACTTAGCTTAATTTTAACACGATATTTTGCGTATAACTATCAGCTGGCACTGACGTCATAGGCCCCACATGTGTGGGTATCCGACATCATCTTCTTTTTGAAGTGCAAGTACCCAATTAACCTACGATGGCGTTACTTGCAGATATCCAATTCTGCGTGAACTCGGTTCGAAAAGCATATAAAACATCTTAGCAAATTTTTCTAATCATCTTAGCAGTTTTTTCTGTGAATGATAAACTTACAAGTCAATGAAAATTACGCAGAACCAAGTACAAAAATTTATTTCATTGTATAAATTATATTCTTTGATTATAGTATTTGCTCTCACCACTAATTTTTTTTGAAATAATATTTGCAGACTTCCAAATTTACAAGCTAAAAATGATGTCCATGGCTCCGGTTCAAGTTTACGAACAAAAATTGGATTTTCTCTGCTTGACCCAACGGTCACATGGAAAGATATCCAATGGATACGGACATTCACTTCTTTACCAATTGTGGTGAAAGGAGTTTTAACTGGTAACATTTTTGTAATATTGTTCGCTTTAAATATCTTTAGAGAATAATTATTCGCAGAAATACAGTACTAAATTTCTTAGATAAAAAAAAATTTCTTAAAAATAGTTATTTAATTGAAATATTTTAAACAAGTCTTACAGAATAAGTTAAATATTTATTTATTATTTTTTTTTTGCGAAAATCTTCACTGATTGTCTCACGATATTTTTAAAAAATAATTTCTGTTCCATTCAAAATGTATAATTTCATCTAATTGATGAAACACTTTTGTTTTGTTTATTTATTTTTGTCAGACATACTAATATTTGCTGTGTTTTATATTATTACACATATTATCTTTAATATAATCATAGTATATAAAATGGATTATTATATTTATATATTATCATTATATAAGCAACCAAATGTGATATAGATTCTCTTAAATTAAGCTGCAGGAATTAAAATTGGAATAAGCAAAATTAAAATTGTCTTTTGATTACTAAGTATTATGAATTTTAATAATTTTCATTCAACACTTAGTATTTCTTTTTAATACGTGCAAAATGTTTAATTTTTTTGAAGCTTCTCTAAAACTACAAGATCTAGAAAAACAATCAAATATTTTAAAACATGATATATATCACTTTGATTGAAAACAAAATGCCCCCTAAATTACATGACTGTATAGAACACACACTACCCAGCCATGACTAAGCGCATAGCTCTTTTTATCAAGCTTTATCTATTAGCAGCCATGGTATTGCAACCAAATCACGAAATTTTTATTCGGTCAGTCGACACGAGCAGCTTTTGAGGTGGTACCCCTCTCTCCAAACTTACAGACCCACAACCAATGAGAGAACTTTCAACCACAACAGATTTAATTGCACCTTGCTGAGCAAACTAGCACGATTTTTCGGATTTCAGAATCGAACTTACGACACCGGCTTTTATCAGTGGAGTGAGTAATGACTGTTAAGAACAAACAAAAAAAATTTTTAGAAGATTTTTTAAGACGATTTTTAAAGAACAAACAAAACCATTTAGTTACCGAATCATGGAACTGTGTGTTTTCTTACGGAAAAAGAGGTAGATATTATAGTTGCTCATAAGGATAGATATATCTTCAAACATTGAGTTTCTCTCTCTACATTTGTAAACTTAAACATTTGTTTTTCTGAATGTTTTATGACAGGTGAAGATGCTGCTCTGGCTGTAGAGAATGGAGCTTCAGGGATTCTCGTTTCTAATCATGGTGGACGACAGCTAGACGGTGTACCTGCAACTGTAAGTTAATGAAACATTCACCAATCACATATCACCTCCCTGAAAAAAAAATTACTACTAGGAATGAAAATAATTCCCAATGTAGTAAAAAAAATTCCATATCTAAATTTCCCAGGAGAGAAGAAAGAAAAAAGATATAAGCGGAAAAGGATATTTGTGATCGCTATAGATATTTCTAAATGATCTTACAAATTTAGTTTTATGCGCATTCAGGAACTTGACTATATTTGAGAGATTTAGCACTTCTGGCATTCTGCACATTCACGCAGGTACGTTTGCCCAAGTTCTGACGAAATCCAACATTACTATGTTGTGACTGATCTGAACAATACTTTTGTGAAGGCGCGAAATACAAAATAGATGAGCTGAATTTCTCAAATGTGTTTAAGTTAATCCATTTATTTCGTTTGATTTGAGTTATTTTTAACATTTTGCAGGGCCATTTTTTTTCAGAAAGGATATGTTAAATTATTTTGGGGATTGAGATTGATTTATAAAAAAAATCCTTCAACTTATTATTTAAAATTAATTTATTCTAAGAACATTTTTTGCGATATTGTCGGTGGGATTTTCAAAATTTTACCAACTGTAAAGAATTTGCCATAAACTTTAACTTCTGCACTTATAAATAACCGAATTTGTAAATTCTGTGTTTATGACAACAAATAAACTCGATAAGGAATAATCAAATGAATGGAGGCAAAATAGCTCAAAGTTAACCGTTGTTTGTTATTATTTAAAATTGAATATTTTTTTTTTCTCTAGCTAGATGTTTTGCCTGAAGTAGTGGATGCAGTACAGGGTAGGGCGGAGATTTATTTAGATGGAGGCATTCGCTCTGGTGGGGACGTTTTTAAAGCTCTGGCCTTAGGTGCAAAAGCCGTCTTCTTTGGTAGACCGATTATTTGGGGTCTAGTACATAGCGTGAGTAAAATTTTATAACTATATTTACCTGTGTTTAATTATTTCTGGTTACAGATTCATTCCAAAAGCGTTCTTTGGGATATAAATTGAGTCTCTGAGAACTACCAGTCTAGTTTTTGAACATCCATTTCATCAAACCACGGCTGTGCAAGTCTCGATATATGTAACTGGATCAGTTTTCTTCATTGGAAAAGAAATGGGCCTTACCCGAAAAATTAAGGAGTTTAGAAATCAGCATTGTTTAGAACAGGGATGAGCAAACTACTACCCGAGGGCCAACTCTGGCCCGCCGGAAGGTTTTATCCGGCCCGAGGATAGAATTTTAACTTGCCGATCCGTGACGAATATAAACTATATACATCAATTTTTTTGTCTACTTTGTTTAAAGCTATTTTTGTTCTTTCTTTTTAGCAAATTATTGATGACCTTTTTACTTTCTCTATTTTTCTTCTACAAAACATAAATTGATAGAAATAGGCAGCTTCAATTGGTAAAATGTTGAAAGCAAAAGTTCTTTATAGAATAGCCGTATATTGGCGCCATCTGAAGCAGTTGTTTCTAAATATGCCAAAGTTAGAGTTTTACAAACCATTACTAAAAGCTAGTTTCCCAAATTTAATATTTCATGCCAAGAAAATCAGTGCTATGTTTGCTTCATTTTATATATGTGAACAAGTGTTTTCATCTATAAACCTTTGAAAAAATCATTTCAGAAGTAGACTAACAGACAAACGTTTAGCCTTGATCATTAAAATAAGTACATCTAACTTGGAACGGCAATATAAAGAACTTTTATAAATGAAATCGCAATTTCATTCATCACATTAAATATTTAAATGAAAACTTGTATATCGTTTTTCGATTTTAGAAGTCTTTACTTGGCCCGCCAAACTTCTTTTCTTCGTTTTTTTGCCCTCGACCAAAAAAGTTTGCCCATCTTTGGTCTAGAATCTTCACATACATCTTAGAGTTCATGTTTCCGAACACAAGAACTATGGCACACCCATACCAAATTATTAAAAACAACCCACAACATGCGCTGTTCTGACTAGATCCTTAGGTGGTAGTCCTAATACTTTGTGCAAAATAGGGTATGTTCAGCTCCCCGACATGTTTCTGAACCAAACAATATGTAATACAAATGAAGGGTGTGGAACAATATTGATAAATAACACTTATACCAACATATGCCATTTTTACTCTAACATGTTTGTTAATACTTTTCAAGTTTTTTGAATTCCGATTAAATGTCAGCGGAAATAAATAAAAATATTTATTTTTAACATGGAAAATAAGGTCTTTTTCACCAAAAACGTTCTTTACGGCAACTTAAAAATTTGATTTCGATGCCAAAAAATAATGCTTTTAAAAGCGTGGCAGTTTCCTTGATAAAAACTTAATGTATTTTGTTTCTGTTGATAATGCATTGTTTTCTTAATTGTATATAACGATTTTGTAAAGGAGGGATTTGACGTTGTTTCAATATTCAAACGTAAATTATATTCATTTTTTATTTTTTTTAGGGACAAGATGGTGTCTTGAATATTTTTCAAATGATCAAAAAACAATTGGATACAACAATGGCTTTATCAGGTAAGGTATACACTTCTCGCGTCAAGTAAAATTTTAAGCTTCTTCAAAATCTACGCTAAGTTTCAAATTAAAAAGTTAATAGATGTTCTTCAATATTATTTTTTCGTGATTGATAAGTAACATGCCTTACTAATAAGTATCAAGTTAAAATTGTTTTTTTTTCAGGAGCTTCACGTTTGGAGGACATTCAAAAGTCTCATGTCATCCGAGAAGAAATTTATGGATTTTATGGAAAACAACTTGAAAAGAAAATTATTTCCAAAAAATAAAAGCAAGAAAAATAAAACATTGCGTGTGAATTTTTATAAACTATAAACAGAAATCTGAAATTCATATTGATTAGAATTTCTTGAAAGACTTGATGAGAACAATACTTAGAAAATATTTCTTCTGACTTTAAAAATAAAATATAATTAATATTTAGCACTAAAAGTGAAGTATCGAACTTAAACAATAATTAAGTTAATACTACATAACACATAATTAACCATTACATTTTATTAAATATATTTCGTATGGTCAATTAATAACAAGGCAGAGGAAGGGACAAATTCAGGCCCAAGGCCCACCAAATTTTCCAGGCCCCATACAAGACATTTTTTAAATTAAATTACTTAAGAGTGATCCTGAAAATAAAAAAGAATCTATTGAACTGCATTATTCAAGAGAAACATTCTAAGAAATTTTGAAAGCAGACAATTGAAGATTATTTTTTCTAATTTAAAGTTTATGTATCTGTAAATTAAAGCATATTATAAAACAACAAAACAATGATGTATCAAAATAAAAATAGTTAGGTGACCACAAACATTTGAAATCAGCGATTTTTGCTAAAAGTAACTAATTAGCTGAATTATTTTTTATTGTAAGCTGTAACAATTTTTATTTAGTACTTGAACCAACACTAAGCTAGTCAACCTTTACTAATTTTTGAGGCCCCTCAGGAATTGTGGTCCCTAGGCCCATGCCTATTTGGCCTAGGTGATAATCAGATCTTGGTCAGAGGACATTAAACTAAAATTATGTTATTTTAAGAATGAATGCAAATCTAAGATGTAGTAGTTGGTGTGCCGAAAAGGATACACTCACTATTTTCCATCGCTTGGAAGCATAATTCAAGCAGTGATAAATATATTGTTACCAAGTAGCTGTCAGTCCATTCATTCGTTTCTGTAAATAATAAGTAATGGAAGAAACGAAGAAGAGCAAAGCTGCTGGAAGTCCAGAAGCAGGAACTATGGATCACTGATATTTGGAAATCTGAACAAAGCTTAAAAGGCAAGGAAATTAAAACATCCCGATCGTTTTTATCATGGAATCATCCTATTGCACAACAACGCTCCTAAAGACGAGACCAAGACAATAAAGAAAATACTGCAAAAATTCAAATGGGGAGTGTCGAGCTTCACACCATTCAGTCCAAATCTGTCACCAAGTGTCTTCTACATCTTCGATAAACTCAAAACAGCAACTGCAAGGACGTTAGTTTCAAACAAACGGCATATTCAAGGTTGAAGTGCGCAAATGGTTCAAGCAGTTGCCTATGCTATTTGAACTGTTTAACGAGTATGGCATTATGGACAATCGGATTAAAACTTAGAAAATTACAGGTGATACTTTTAATACCATTGAATAAACTATATAAAAAGTCTCTTAATCTTTATTTATGGACCTAATATATTCCACAAAAAACAAAAGTTGTATTGGCGGAATTTTAAAGAAAAAAATATTGTAAATACTAAACACACAACATTTAAAAAAAAAAAATAAAATTTCAATAATTTAAAATATTGAGAATTAATTTTTCTCATGCTTATCAAGGAGAACTTTGCATAAATGAAATGACGACAAGGTACGTTTAAGCTTGCTACGATCAAACCATTCAGCTTATGTGGAAAACGAAAAAGCAGTCAGGGACAACTTAATACGCTTCAAAGTGTTTTTATTTATAGCGTTACCAAACCGCCAATGAAGGTTTTCTAAACCTCAGTTGTTGTTTTTTTAATTGTGTTATAAAATTTGAGAAACCAAAGAACATACCATCGCGATACCGACCCGGCAGCTAATTTGCAATACAGCGGCTTTTAACGACTTGCTCTCATTTTTGAAGATTTTTCTCTCGGTTGTAGTTAGTCTCAATTATATTGCAATCTTTTATTTCTTTTAAAATTTGTTACCCAAACTAAAAACGAAAAGAAAAAATCAAGAATTAAGTTTTTTTTTTCTTTAAATGTTTATTTAAGATGCCAAACAGGTATATTATTGGTTTGTTGGAATCACATACATTTGCAGGCTTGTGTGCTCAATTTAGGCTTATAAACCTTTGTAAAATAGAAGGATATATAGCTTAATAAGAAGGACAGTACGAAGATGCATCCATGGTAACAGCGGGATTTGAACCCGCTACCTCCACGCTTTGCACCGCTCGGCCAGGGAGGCCCCACCAAACGGGAGAGCTGGTCGTTAAACGCTGTATTGAGGAATCGCGACCCAGCATTCTCCTCACTTTTCAAATTATTATTGGCTTTTTTTCGAAATTAATTGGAATATTTTAGACAAAAATTCCTATTTTATCATGCAAAACATAAACAATATACACACCAAAAAATATTTTTTGAAAACATTCCTCATGTTCATGCAGTTAGAATTTTTAATCATTCCTTTTCAATAGTCCCTTTCATGTGTGTAACACGTTCCACACCCCCAAAATAGAAGTATTGTTCGTTACTTTGATATTTAAGCATTATTTCAAATGAAATGCATAATGAGATTTTTGTATTCGTATAACAAGATTATTCAGTTCGGAGCAGCGGAACTAATTTTCTTTGAATGAGAGTCAAGAATTCAGAGCAATTCTCTCTAAGAGAGTAAGTTCGGTGAGCAAAAATATTATCCTGAATAACTTTTGCTCTAATGATCAAGTTTTCACTGGATAATAAAATTTCTAAAAAACCTTTTTAAACCTTCATTTCTCAAAAATTATTCGGCCGATTTTGTTCAAGGTTTGAGTTTGACATTTAAAATAATACAACTTAAAATAGTGTAAAATTTGTATTCCATACAGTTCAAAATTTTTCGACAATTATTAAATAAATTGATAAATAATTATAAAAAATAATTCTTTAAAATCTTATTTAATTTGGATAAACGAATTTCATAAAAAATATTTAATAATCAAAAGTTTTTCGATTAACTTAACTTCTCAAAATGTAACGAAATACGCAAAAAGTAAATTTAACATTAAAGGGACCAAACTTTTCACTCTCCTAAGTGAACTAATGGGACTATATTTTCCAGATTGTGGTTATTCCGTCCTATACTTTGATGTTCAAAATTCCAAATCGTCGGAAAAAGGACGTTTTTATTCAGAGGAAGTTAGTTTTAGTACTCCTAAATAGCATCGGTGGTAATTAATTTGTTTATCTGAGACCAGGCATTTAAATTATTAATATTGATAGTAGTTTGCTCAAATCCAATTTTTAGAACAAACATCAGAGGTTATAGGCGGTCAGGTAATATTATTCAAGTTACTAAACTTTTCAATAAATATGATGAAACCTGTAGAAGTTAGGCACCAATCTTCAGAAATTCTTCTTGTGCCCACTGTTTTAAGAACATAATTAACTTATGATTTTAATGGCCTTATGAAATTAAGCTGATTTGACGCAATTTCCAAAATCGTAGCTTAAAATTTACCCCCCCCCCTCCCCACATAATTTCGCGGAACACACATAAATTGAAAAACAATCGTATTCTGATCAAAACACAAATTAATTATAACGCCTGTTACGATAATTATTGAACTGAAAACAATATAAATTTTCTTAAATTTGCGGGGGAATAAACAATAAAATGGGTTTTAAAAATAACGAAAAGTGTAGCTATGAACTTCAAAGTCAAAGACAACACTTTCAGCATCTGTTACAGCTTTATAACGTGGTGACTGTATCAGAAGAGAAGAGCTAATTGCCTGCCTTTCTCCTATGTGTTTAGTTTTGCAATCCATCGAAATATTAACTTTTTTAAAAGAATTACAGTGCTGCTTCCCTTCAAATATCTATATTCAAATAAATATATTTTATATCAGCATTACCCTAACCTACCAGTAGTTTTTAAATTTTTTCACATCCTCTTGATGCATTTTTCTGTATGAAGAAAAATAAATTAACTGTTACATTGGCGTTGTTTGTAGGGGGGTTGGTGGGGACTAGTCTCCCTCAATAATTAGAAATCACTAAAAGCAATAATTCAGACAAATAAAGAAAATGTTTATGAATCATCAATTGTATCATAAGTTGTTGTTATATGCCATTAAGGCAAAGGAATGCGCTTCGTCTTGTTTTCCAGTGGCTAATTCTAAGAATTCGACTTCTGCCACACACATACGTCACACCCCGTTTATAGGGGGGACCCATTTATATCTCCATTCATTCATCCACAGATAGTAATTTTGATCTGAACCAGAGAACGATCAATCTCCAATTTAGTACCCCCAGAGGTATGATTTGTTTTGAGAACATTGAGGACTTTGTGACCCGACTAATTTAATGGGCACCACTCACCATTTACTATTACAAGGGGAGTCTTCGATTGTATCATATGTGTCCTCTATTTAAATTTATCTAAGTAAA
Organism: Parasteatoda tepidariorum; assembly: GCF_982258835.1. Taxonomy (NCBI): domain Eukaryota; kingdom Metazoa; phylum Arthropoda; class Arachnida; order Araneae; family Theridiidae; genus Parasteatoda; species Parasteatoda tepidariorum. Next base: position 86,277,975 of record NC_141757.1, read on the forward strand.
GACAGAAAGAGATAAAGAATGTTTTTTTTCTTTTTGCAGGTATAAGACTTTTTTGTGAGTAAAAATTTTGTTTCTTATTTGAATTTAGTTTCTTATTTAAATTTTGTTTCTTAATTGAAATGTCGAGAACTTTTGTAACTATGTCCAGCTTTTCGTCCCTCTCAAAAATTGGACGCATGCGACACCCGTGAAATGATAAATTACATAACGATTACATAATTACAAACAACTATCGTAATATCGACATAATACTAGCACAGTTATTATTCAATCGCATATTTCTTTCCTATTCAGTTATACAATCTCAATTTTCCATGAAACACAGAATGACCTATTGATTCATTTTAAATATCTCAAATTGCTATAGCATAACGAATCAGATTCGAAAAGTTATTCAGTAACATGATCTCCTATTTCACAGACGGACGCTGAATTCCAAATACCAACATTACAGAATAGTCTGAAGTATTTGTAACGGCTTGATTTTCACGAAACATTACAAAACGACACAGGTTTTTTTAATTATTGTTCTTGTAGTATGTTTTGCGTGGTTTATAAAGAACGATTTCTTCAAACTTTTGATACTCAAATTAGTTTTGAGCATATGGACAGAATGAACTATTTGACTATTGTTGCAGTTTTAGTGGTGGTTTTAGACAGATCTTGTAAGCATAAAACCTTTTATTTATATTTTATTTTATAACCGCCGTTCAACAGCCGACACAATTTTTTAATTTTCTACTATTAATGTTTAACTCCGTAGCCTTGTAATTTTGAACTCAATCCAGAAAACAAGGACACTCCTGGATTAAGTATTTGGAGATATTTGCCTTCGCGGAAATCTTTTTGGTGCAACTATCCCACGTTTGCGTTACACGAAGAGGAAAACCTCCCACGGTTAGTCTGATTTTAAGGGGACTCTAGCCCATGATCCGTCTACCACTGAGAAAATTTTGCATCAGCGATGTGATCGGTGAGAGCCGGATGCGGTATTAGTTTCGACTCGCCATCGCTGGGATTCGAACTCGGGTTACCTCATTGGGAGGCCATTCTGTGAGCCACAACAGCACTTTCATTTGTATTTAAAAATACCTCACCGCATAATAATGTTAATTTTAATGTCTAGCAATTTTTTTAAGCAGACCTATCGAATTCTCAGAATGATAGCCGAAGATTTTACCCAACCACAAAAGCCAGAGATGTATTTCAAATACTAATTATGTTTTAACGTTTGGATTAAAACGATATTGCTCACCACGACGTTAAAACATTTCAAACAAGTAAGTGAGTCATTGTAAGCATGATAAATGCCGGCAAAATTGCTTATTTATGATGTTTTTGCTTAGTCAAAATGGATCTATAAATAAACATTTGTTCGTTCAAATTGCATTTTGTTTAGAAATCATTTTTTTAATAGTCATGTGTGTTATTGGAAAATATTGTATAATCAATTATCTATGGAAATGACTTTAATTAAAATAACAGTTATATGAGACTTTAGTTAAGTTCTAAATTTCAAAAATGCAAGCTTTGCTTTAAGTTATAAACAGCAGGGAATGGGTAATTCAATAAAAAAAAATTATTGTCTTGAGCATCATTATCGGCAGTACTACTCAATTAAGTTTTAAGTTATTACTCTTATTCATCACCATTCGCCAATCCTTAACAAATGTATTCTAAGCAAGTTAAATTTTCGAAAAGCATTTACAAGTTCATCTGTAAAAGATAAACATCAATGAATATGTATAATTTGCTTATGAACTTAGGAAATTATTTTTATATACAGATTGTCTCTAAAATATCTCACCAAAAGTGAAGACTGGGGTACTGATGATTTAAATGCGCTATTTTTACAATTAAGTAGAAAATAAAATAGTTAACTCAAAAGAGGCATCGATGTATTACCCTTGTATTAAACAAAGATAAAGGATACTCGATTTAATGTTAATCCAAAAAAATAATAAAAGACGTTTTAATTAAAAAAATAGAAAAAAGTTTTAATTAAAGCGATTTTTCTTCTTTGGAGCTATCAAATTTTAACGAAATGGGATGAATTTTTTCTTAGAAATGGTATTTTAAAAACAAAAATTTAGATAATTTCTTAAAAATTAACTTTAATGATTATATTTCTTTTTTCTTAAACTATATTGTTTAAAAAAGAACCTAGTAAAAATTTCTTGTTAAAACTTATTAAAGCTGCAAAATTTCTATGAATCATCAGTTTCAAAATTTACGAGTACCTTGTTTAATTCAGTTTTTATTTTAATTCACAAAAATTTTGTCCACAAACGTTTGAATTGACCATTTGATTGTGCTAAATGTGATGCTTGACTTATATTTGAGTCATTTATGGGATAAATGTATTTTAGTTTAAATAACAGGTAAGTGTAATCTGTCCATGAGTTCTCTATATTTCAATATTTTGCTTTTCCTAAAAATCGATCCGGATTTATTTGCTACGCAGGTTTATGGCTCATATTTAATTTTACAAATAAATAAATAAATAAATAAAATAAAATAAAAATAATTAAAAAATTTTTACGCTTGTAACGAGTAATTCCACGAAACTCAATTTGTTTATCAAATAAATAAATATTTTGCATAAAACGTGAATATAGTTTTTTGATACTGGAGTATATTAATGTAAACTGATAAGATGCTTAATTTATTCACTACAAAATGTTTGACTTCATTTAAACTAATATCCTATTGTAAATGTACTTTCTATGCAAATAATTTTTTTTCTTAATTCATTAATAAATTATGCAAGACAACTGAGCAATAATTCCTTAACTCTGATATGTAATAACACATAAAATAAATACCATTGGAGTGTTGTTTATGCAACTCTAAGTCACAAGCTCTTTTTATTTTTTACACAGGTTTCATTCACAAGTAAAAATATCAAAGTATTAGCGCAATTCTATCTAAAATACTTTTATATGTTGTTATATGTTATAACTTGTTAAGATATATCCAAATAACGAAACTTATCGATTGTATTTATAAAATATTTTCCAAAGCGCGGCAATGTTAAAAAATAATTTTTATCGACTATTTGTTATGATCCATGACTATACGGTACACAAAAGTATCTATAAATGATTATTGCACGGAATTATTATTCATTTATGTTGTTTCATTTTTAGGTGAAGTTTTTGCACAATATCCACAATTCTGCTCCCCTCCAAGATGTCCTCCGGGATGTTTCGTACAACGTACTTTCTCTGGACCTTGTCCTGGGTGTGATTGCCCTCCTCCACCGCCTTTCATGCCACCAGGTCTTTAAAATATATTTTATTTCTGTACTTATTCCTCTGAAGTACTTATACTTCTATACTTATTGTCCTTGCGCTTATTCCTCTACAGTAGTTATACTTCAATACATATTGTCCTTGTACTTATGCCCTTTGAATACTTGTGTACTTATTGTTCTTGCACTTACACCTCTTAAGTACTTCTGTAATTATTATCTTTGCACTTATTCCTCTTGAGCACTTATACTTCTGTAATTAGTGTTCTTGCACCCTTTCCTATATTCCTTGTTTTACCATTACCGGTTTTAATTGATTCTCAGATTATTTAACAAATATATTTTTTTTAAATATTTTTTCTTGGTTTTGATGAAAAAATTTCAGATGCTCTTGTCTCTGCCGATTGTCATCTCTACAGCTCGCAATAAATGCTTCTGCAAGACGGTTTCATGCCAAATCTTTTTTTTTTTTTTTAATTTTATTAATTTTATTATTTTTTTTTAATTTCCAATGGCGCATTAAAAGACAATTGAACATCAAAAAGCTAACTATAAATCTATAAATAAGAGGAAGCAATCCAGTAGCTTTTCCAGACAGATTTCCGAGGGAGAGCGAGGCACCTAGACAGGTGAGGCAAGTCCATTACCTCGTGGAGATCACACAATGTACAAAAGGGATCATGAACCACGTTGATGCGACATAGATGTTTTTTCTGACAACCGTGGCCAGTTATCAGAAGAAACGTGGCAACGACGAAACATGGTGACAGATTTCATCCTATGCCACTGAGGAACATTGAGAATCTGTATAAGCCGTGGTTTATTGGAATTACGATATTTGAGTTCCTCATGAAAAGAGGCCCTGAAGATGTTCTTTATGAGACTTTCGACATTATAGAAAGGGAGTCTGGAATTAGATCTCTGTTCATGCCAAATCTTTAAGGCAATATAACTTCTTTTGTGTTAGATACTGTAGTCTGAAGAGAAGGAAATTGTCATTTTAAAAAGTGAGGAAATACGTGATTACCTAGTAACTGTGAGGAAAGGGTATGCGTAGACAAAATATTTACAAAGACGTACATGAATTAATTAAATCACAAAATTTATCGGATGTCAGAATTAAAATTCTGTTAGGAGATCTCCCGTTTACTTTTTAGAATGAGGGCACTTTCTTCAACCAGCTTTTGAGAATATTATGTTGTCCTATTATACTTTTCTTTTTTTTTATAAACACTTCCATTCCTCATATAGGATTGTCTTCATTTACATATAAAGTATAGGTTTTACAAATTCTTTCTTTGATTAAATGTTGACGACATTCGGTTAAAAGCTTGAGTTTTCGTGATTTACACAGTTTGAACAAACTTTTTTTAGAATAATTGAATTTTTTTTTCTAGCTTACCCTCCACCAGTTCTATGCTCTCCCCCAAAGTGTCCACCAGGCTGTGTAGTAGAACGAGATTTTTCTGGACCTTGTCCTGGTTGTGAGTGTCCTCCTGCTCCACCACCTCCAGGTAAAAATACTTGACAGTGACATTTTTTTAAAAATTTAAACATCTTTTTTTACCCCATACTAAAAATATTTTAAATTTTTGGGTTACAATTTAAAATAATAGAATATTTTACGGAGAGTTATTCTTCTCATTTGATGAAAACAACAAGTGAATTTCATGTAAGTAATAACTGTGCGTATACTGCGTATATATGTGCGTAGCTGAAAAATCTAATCAATTTTGAATCAAAATATGGTACAAATTTGCTGTACTCTTAATAAAGTGCTGAATTGTGCGAAGTTTACGTTCTAAATAAATCATACTATCCTGCAACCAAGTTCCGGAAGTACAATTATATGATTCAATTTAGCGCTATATTAAATCAGCAACATGTTTGAACGATTTTATAGATCAACATGCTTTCCGAAATTAGTCACATTTTTAACACAATACAAATAAAATAAAGTCAGACACAATAACGCAATTTCTCCAGAATAAATCTAATTATTTTTTTCCAGATTAAATCTTGTTATTTATTAGTTATCTAGTTCTCCAGAATAAATCTTACTACGATAGTACTTATTTGATTCTCATTGGAGCGAGGGGATAGAGAAGAAATTCTTGCAACGCATTTTAGAATAGATTTTATTTAAAATGAACATAGTACCTGAAAAATTAACCGAGACTGCATAAACTCGATTTTTTTACGTTACAGCAATATTTTATTTATTACTTTTTCATGCAGACCCATAAAATAGTTGTCTTTTCATAAAACTTTTTAAATGATTTTATTTCTTACTTTTTTGCCTTAAAATTCACTAAGTCTTTGAAAAAATTTGCACCTTATTCATTTCGGAAACACGTTTTGAAAGCGCAACTGTAAACAAAGTAAGCACATAGTTTCAGATAACTTATTAAAAATGGCCATTACATTTCTGGTTCATTTCTGATTCTGGTCATTACATTTATGGTTCATTTTCTTCAATGTTACATTCGGTACTTTAAAGAACGCGATAAACTTTTAAACAGAATCGTTTGCATTTTTATTTATAACAATGGCTAATGTTAAACTAATGCGAAAAAATCATTCTTCAAACATTTCTCCTGAATGGAATAGTTAAGATTTGGAAAAACATTTCGGATCGGGTGCTAAAATTGCTCCTCGTAGTCAATTTTTGAATTTCAGAACTCTGTCGACACTGGTTCTGGAGTTATAAGAGATTCAAATTAGCGTTCCATGACAAGAACAAATAAAAGGCTTAGTAAATAATAAAGAAAAGTTGAAAAAAAATATCATACAATATGCAAAACAATGATACAAATTAAAAATTTTCATTTCTTATGCAATAATTAAAAATAACTGAAAAAAGTTAATAAAGTTTAATCAATTGAATTGTTTTAAGAAAAAAAAAATATTTATCGCATTTATTATTCTTCGAAATTACATATATTTGGTGAAATCCCTTTTTCTGTCATTATTTCAAATTCAAGAAGAATTAAGAATCTTTTTAATAAGGCCGCTCTTTTTCGTCCTTCAATTTCTTACCACACTTCTTTAATTCAATATTTATATTTGTATTTAGGAATATTTCATATTTAAATCATTCAAAGACTGATGTTTCATTCTTTCAGCAAAATTTTACTGTCCACCTCCTCGTCGTTGCCGAAGTCCATGCTTCCTAGTACCTGGTGAGAGATGTCCATTTTGCCAGTGTCCTTATTCCTAGTGATATTCAGCGTTCACGTTTGCAAACTGTAATCCTTTAATGAGATTATCAAAGTTTGTGAAATAAAACTTTAATGAAAACAATGAACAATTTTTGTTTACTTTGGAATCAGTTTTAAAGAAAGATAATCTAGCATCATTTTCCAGAGATTTTATTTCATTTACTAGATTCGTATTTTATAATTTATGAACATTTTTGTGAAAAATTAATATTTTTTTCTAGATCATTATGCTGCAACAATGCTAACCACTCCATGTGATGGCAAAAAATCTAGATAATGACTCTAAGAGTACCAATATTTAATTCATTTTTGATTTGTGTTTTATTAATAGGACGTTCATAATCTGAAAACCGAAAACTTTCTGAATAGTTAACATAAAATAAAATGGCTATTACTAGATAGAATAACAACTTTTAATGCAAATATTCACTATTTTTTATTCATTTTTTTAAAATTTTTATTTTTGCATTAAATATTGTCTTTCAGCAAAAAAATTCTGTTTGCCTTGTTTACTATTTTCAGCCCAGAAGAAAATAATTATTTTATTTGAACTTTAATATATTTAATAGATTGTTCAAAATGCTTCACATAACTGAAACTGTTAGTTATAAACACTGAATGTCAAATACTATCGTAAAAAATTTCCCTGTATCTAAGCTCGAAAGAGGTTTCTATGAAGTTTTTCATGTGCAATTGAAATTTATATTGACTTTAATCAATTCGGCTATTAGAGAGTCCTTGGGATCAAGTAAGGTGCTCTGTAATCACAGTCTTTAATATATATTTTTAGAATCCTTGTTGAAAATAAAGTTAAGAAAAGCAAACACATTGGAGTTCGAATATTAATATTTAAATGAGAAAAATGAATTACGAGAATTAATTACTAATACTATTAAATATGGCTCGTGTTTAAAAAAAAAAAAAAAAAAAAAAAAAAAAAAAAAAAACTTTCATTTTCAGTTATGAATTTTTCTCTATTTCCTCATGCAATCGGATGGGGTTTTATATTCTTAATCTCGCCATACTCAATATTGATTCGTCATATCTATATAGCCTAGCTACTTATTCCTACCTTAAATATTAATTTGCAGCTTAAATATTTATGTAATGGTAATGAACATACTATTTTTACTTTCGTTTTTGACAAAATACTATTATTATATATTAAAAGCAGTAAATAACTGACTGCTTTGTACTCAAACTTCTTGTATTTCCTTCTTTAATTTTATGATTGGTTTATTCTCAATAAACATGCCATTTTGCTGACCCCCCCCCCCAAAAAAAAACATTCATACCATTTATTTCTCCCGATAACTATTGAAAACAATTTTTATTAGAATCAACAAAGAATATTCATAACTTTAAGTTCTTTTCAAAATAATAATGACTTATATAAATAGTAACGTTATTAGCAAGATGTTCAAAGGAATTAGGTACAGACGAATAATTCTCAGAAGAATATAAAAGTTTTCCCAAATTCAAGTAAAAGACATCACAAACATTTTTATGCAATGTTATTGGATGAAAAATAAGTATTATTTAAAACTCAAAATAATTAAATGTGAATATGACTTAAAAGATACCTCTTGAATACATTTACGAACCAAATATCATATTCTGCTTTGATTGTATAAGAAAATGACGAAAAATTATTGGCAGATTCTACAATGCCGACGAAAAAATCAATAAGCTAAAAGTTATACTTTTACTGACCAAACAGAGAAATTACATATCTAAATTGACACTCGTGGGCTTTCCGGTTATATTAATGAGCTTATAAATGCGGTTTCAAACTAAAAGTATCATACATATTTAATGACAAATGCTCTTAAATGTTTTTATATTCTAGAAAGTAATTTATTTTATTCTTAGACTCAACGCTAAAGAGAAAGAAATGGCTATCATAGCAGAGTTGCAAAACATTTTATGTATTGATAAACATTTGATGATATTATAATTACTTTCGTTCATGAAATAGGAGATGAAATGTCATTGCATTGCATTATTATGAAATATTTTATCTATCAATTGATAAACATTTAAAGATGGTATACTTACTTCCGCTCAAGGAAAGGAACTGTCATTGGATAGCACCATTATGAAACATTTTATGTATCGGTTGATAAGCATTTGATGATACTATAGCTATTTTCGTTCATGAAATAGGAGAGAAAACGTCATTGCAGAGCGTCATTATGAAGCATTTTACGTATCGGTTAATAAGCATTTGATGATACTTGATACTAGCTACTTTCGTTCATGTTATAGGCGAGAAAATGTCATTGCAGAGCGTCATTACGAAGCATTTTATGTATTGGTTAATAAGCATTTGATGATACTTGATACTATAGCTACTTTCGTTCATGAAATAGGAGAGAAAATGTCATTGCAGAGCGTCATCATGAAACATTTTATGTATCGGTTGATAAGCATTTGATACTATAGTTACTTTCGTTCATGAAATAGGAGAGAAAATGTCATTGCAGAGGGTCATTATGAAACATTTTATGTATCGGTTAATAAGCATTTGATGATATTTGATACTATAACTGCTTTCGCTCATGAAATAGGAGAGAAAATTTCATTCCAGAGCGTCATTATGAAACATTTTATGTATCGATTGATAAGCATTTGATGATACTTGATACTATAGCTACTTTCGTTCATGAAATAGGAGAGAAAATTTCATTGCAGAGCGTGATTATGAGACATTTTATGTATCGGTTGATAAGCAATTGATGATACTTGATACTATAGCTACTTTCGTTCATGAAATAGGAGAGAAAATTTCATTGCGGAGCGTCATTATGAGACATTTTATGTATCGGTTGATAAGCATTTAATGATACTTGATACTATAGCTACTTTCGTTCATGAAATAGGAGAGAAAATTTCATTGCAGAGCGTCATTATGAAACATTTTATGTATCGGTTGATAAGCATTTGATACTATAGTTACTTTCGTTCATGAAATAGGAGAGAAAATTTCATTGCAGAGCGTCATTATGAAACATTTTATGTATCGGTTGATAAGCATTTGATACTATAGTTACTTTCGTTCATGAAATAGGAGAGAAAATTTCATTGCAGAGCGTGATTATGAGACATTTTATGTATCGGTTGATAAGCAATTGATGATACTTGATACTATAGCTACTTTCGTTCATGAAATAGGAGAGAAAATTTCATTGCGGAGCGTCATTATGAGACATTTTATGTATCGGTTGATAAACATTTGATGATACTTGATACTATAGCTACTTTCGTTCATGAAATAGGAGAGAAAATGTCATTGCAGAGCGTCATCATGAAACATTTTATGTATCGGTTGATAAGCATTTGATACTATAGTTACTTTCGTTCATGAAATAGGAGAGAAAATGTCATTGCAGAGGGTCATTATGAAACATTTTATGTATCGGTTAATAAGCATTTGATGATATTTGATACTATAACTGCTTTCGCTCATGAAATAGGAGAGAAAATTTCATTCCAGAGCGTCATTATGAAACATTTTATGTATCGATTGATAAGCATTTGATGATACTTGATACTATAGCTACTTTCGTTCATGAAATAGGAGAGAAAATTTCATTGCAGAGCGTGATTATGAGACATTTTATGTATCGGTTGATAAGCAATTGATGATACTTGATACTATAGCTACTTTCGTTCATGAAATAGGAGAGAAAATTTCATTGCGGAGCGTCATTATGAGACATTTTATGTATCGGTTGATAAGCATTTGATGATACTTGATACTATAGCTACTTTCGTTCATGAAATAGGAGAGAAAATTTCATTGCAGAGCGTCATTATGAAACATTTTATGTATCGGTTGATAAGCATTTGATGATACTTGATACTATAGCTACTTTCGTTCATGAAATAGGAGAGAAAACTTCATTGCAGAGGGTCATTATGAAACATTTTATGTATCGGTTGATAAGCAGTTGAAGATACTATAGTTACTATCGCTCATGGGACAGGAGAGAAAATGTCACTGCATAGCGCAGTTGGGAAAAATTTTATGTTTCGTTTCATAAACATTTAATGATACTACAATTACTTTCACTTAGACAGGAAGGGAAATATCATAGCATAAAGCCGTTGTGAAACATTTTGTGTATCAATTTATAAACATTTTAAAATACAATAGTTGCTTCCGTAAATGAGACAAAGGAGGAAATGTTATACAATAGCACCTTTGTTAAACATTTTATTCATTAGTACGCGTATGGTAGAATTACTTCTGCTCATGAGACAGGAGAGAAAATGTCATTGCATAACGCCCACTGTGAAATATTTTATGGATCGATTGATGAACATTTCATGATACTATAATTGCTTTTGCTTATGAGACAAAAGAAAAATTACCATTGCACAGCGCCATTGTGAAGCATTTTATGTATTAATTGATTATCATTTGATGATATAGTTATTTTCGCTCAGGAGATAGGAGAGGAATTGCCATTGCATAACGCGTTTGTGAAACATTTTAAGCATCAGTTGATAAAAATTTGATGATATTATAATTACTTCCGATTATGAGTCAAGATAGGAAATATCATTTCATATCGCCGTGGTGAAGCATTTTATATATCAGTTAATAAACATTTGATGATACAATTGTCACTTTATTTTATGAAACTGAAAAGGAAATGTTTTTGCATAGCACTGGTATGAAATATTTTACGTACTGATACTGTTATTTCATTTATCTATTTCGCAAACGACATCAGATATTAGGTTTCTGCCAACATATTTAGTTAAAAGTATCAAATATAAAGTAAGAAAAATTTAACTCAAATTAAAATAAACGAAAGTTCGAAAGTGTGTTTACGTTTTTTCTTTTTTATAAGTTGCAAAATCAAGTTTTCCTAATGACAAAAACGAAAGTTTGGAGTTCTGGTTCCAGAAAAGGAAAGAAAAGAGACAAATGCTTCGATAAGAAAGTGGACAAAAACTGGTCCCAAAAGATCTTTCAGTATAGTCCTATGTTTGCCATTGGTTCTCTTGCTTTTATTATAGGTTGCGCGCATCAAACATACATGTTCTTAGACTCCTTTTACAAATACCCCACCAGTATGGAAGTTAGTTTCGAACAATCTCCTGTTCTTAAATTTCCTGCTGTCACGGTATGCAACGCAAACAGGTAAGATATTAATTTTGTTTCAGAAAAATTATAAATTACGTGTAATTGATAGTTATTAACAAGTTAGATGAATTAACTTCTTAGATTCAACTAACTAGGATGTTTGAATATGGAAATGCTTCATTTGCTTTGAAACTCAATAATGTGGAAAATATAATATGTTTCGAGAGCTCAAAAACAGGCAGTCGTTCTCAAGATTCATCGGATGTGAAAGAAGGAAACAAACCAAATTTGAAAGAACAAAATGCTAATTTGTTAACAAGAAACTAAAAAATAAAGTAAAATTGTAAAAATCTAGAAAATTGTGGTGTAAAGGGAAAAATCATGGTGGAATGCATTTCCTAACAGTATGAAAGGATAGGAACTCATGTTCTTATCTAGGGAATAGACGCTCTGGATGAAGCAAGATTCCAGAGAGTCAAGATGAGCTGATGTGACAGGAGCGAAAAAAATTTTGGTATTATCAAAGTTAGACTTATTTCCAATATGCGGAAATAAACGATTTATCAAATTCTTTACGCCGAACATATAGGTAATGTTCTTTTAATTTAAATTATAATACTTACCTAATTGCCCAATGTAGCCAAGTACGCGACGGCAAGGTATGTGGTATTGAATTGGCAATGTGTGGCTGTTGTCGAACACTCGGAAGCATGTCGAATTTTTCCACTTTAAAAATGTTTGAAGCTAAGGAATTTTTTCCAATACCTAATATATCTTTCTGCTCGAGCTTTTTGGCACTATTCATTTTATACAATAATATACTTCATCACCGAATTGTACAATTTCTTACACATACCATACTGATAAAACATCACATTTGTATGTAAAAAAATTTTGTAATTTCTTAATACTATAACATACTTAAGTATGTTGCAAACACAAGTTCCCTAAAAATTGAAGAAAAAAGCGTTATGGAATATTTTTGTGTGCATCAAAAAAAGAACTAATTAAAATCTTGAAAACTTTTTTATAATTTCGTTTTAACTTAGTACAATTCATGTAACATTATATTCTTTACATTTTAAACTGATGTATTTTTAATTTTTGTTTCCATATCAAAGTATAGCTGTTTAATACGTAAAAACTTAATTATTATATCAATGAAATTAAGAATTATTTCATGAATAAAATTTAAAAAAGAACACCTCAATAAAAACGATTTATTTATTAATTCCTTTCCTCTTTTTATGATATGGAACATTTTTCGTTTAAAGAGGAAAATATAGATTACAAGTCATTACACTACACAAACAATAAAATGCAAATTTATGTAAGTAAAATTTATTAAAATACTTAGATTTAGAATTTAATGGGGATTTGGAATAATGTAGATTTAGTAAAATGCATGTTTTGTATAATGAAGTTAATGTATATTATAGATTTTAAGGAGTTTGAATAATGCAGATTCACTAAGTGTAGACTTATTATAGTAAAACTTTGGTAAAATGGAAGTTTAGTAAAATTGTATAATTTAGTTTATCAATCCTGTTATTATAGATAACACCTAATAATATTAACGCAGTTTTATTTCATGCATAACCTTTTAACTAACAATTTTTACAGAATATATTAAGCTATTTTTTTCTTCTTTTTATTTCATATATACCCAGAGTGAAAAAAAGTTTTTGGTGTAAACTGGATAAATCAACGTGTGGAGCAAGCGTCGGAGAAAAGTACTACGTAAGTTTCTTTTTTCGATTCAAACCCATAATTTCTTTTATTAAGGCTATTTTTTCCTAAAGTAAAACTTTAAGAAAGCTTAGCATTCTCATTTCCATTTAAGAAATGTTGTTATATTATAATGTACAAACATTTTACTCTACTTAATAACTATTTTTCTAGAATACAGTCAAAACTCGGTAAACGAATTAGAAAGGGAATTAAAACCCTTTCGTCTTAACCGAAATTCGTATTAATCTACTCAACCGCTAAAGGCATTTAGAATGATTAAAAAAAAACACTAAAGCAAATATATCAAAAACTACTCTAACTGATTCACTCAAATTTGTTTTAGATCATTATAGCTGTCCAAAGAGTACCAACAGTTACTCCGTACTTTACTGCAATCGCTGACTTTTCTAATTTAGCTAAGTGACATCATCAAAACAGTTAACATCATATAAAATCTTAGTTTCCTGTATAAGAGGCCTTTTCCCTACACATTTTCACAACTAAAGCTCCTGTCTTCAACAACATTCTAGGTATCGTCAACAGGGAATCTCTTTTCTTGGAGTCAACACCCGGGTCGGTGCCTCACATCCCATTAACGAAGGTCCATCACATGTTTAATATTTAGTTGATGACAACACCAATTGCAGACTGAAATGAGTTATCGGCAATCCTTTTTCCAACTTATTTCCAAGAACAAATGCAATATCTTCAACTGTCCTGAATTGGAAAAGCGTTTCAACGAGGAGAGTCACCTCAAAGGTCACAAAGAACAATTTGTTTTGCTTGAGTGCAATACTTATTCCGTCTAAAACGGGATAAATATTTTTATGTTGTATTAAATGACGAAATTGGTCATTTGCAACCCATGTGAAGTGATTATACTTAACCATGTGATTTAAATCAGATTTAATTGGATACCTACTTGTAAGAGACCTCACAGTAAATCATGCTGAGGGTTTAGAGACACGAAGAAGGAGAAAGCTAAATACTGATATTTAAACGAATGAGGTAGTAAGAATAAATAGTTTACAAAATACAATTTCTTTGCATAAAAAGTACTATATTTAAATAATATTTTGTATGCCTAAAGTCCTTTTAACTTTTAATCCTATTGACTCCGGACTTAATGTGCAAAAAAAAAAAAAAAAAAAAACTCACTGGAAAAGATACTTGACTTGACTAGATAGCGATATCTCGGCCATCGAAGAAACCGCTGAGCCAAGCTCGCCTTGATAGCAATATCAAATCAATTGAATAAGTACAAATCAAAAATAATACTTTTTAGGCGTAAATAAGCCGACCGTCCTGTGTAGGGGATAGGGAACTGCCCTTGCATCAGAAAGGTTCTGGGTTCGAATCCCGGGCAAGACCAGGATGTTCTTTCCTTCTCTGTACTATCTGTCTTTACTGTGTGAGCAACGTTGGCCCACCTAATATGGTGCCCCTGAAAGAGCGGCCAACAAATCTGCCCTTCGGGTGCCTGTATGGCCTAGGTCATTATCCAGGTGGGCATTGGAAAAAAAGGCGCAAATAAACTTACGAGTGAACATTTAGTTCTATTGACTCGTGTTTTTTTTCTCATTTGATTTAGCATACAAATCTACATTGGAAACAATGCCTCATTTGTCTCAATATCAGTATTTAAAATTTTCTCTCCATTTTACCACTTTTCCCGCTAAAACTCGCATCAGGAGTTGAGGATTTTCATGTGAGGCCACCCGTAACTTCCTTAAACAAATTACAATTGGTCCCATTTTGTTATTTTGAATATCTGAGTTTGGCTTTAAAAAAAAACTTAATTTGACTACACTCGAAGTATTATCTGTAAAAATGCTGCAAAACTAAATTCTTAGTTAAGCAGTATACTCTTTGAATAAGTGTAATTTATTTAAAATATTACAAGTATGTAGTATTTTAAAACATGAATTTATGAATATAAAATATTAAAATATTAATATGAAATAATAATTAATATGAAATTGTTATTTACATGAAATACATAAAACTTTATATACCATGAAAAGTACAAGAAACTTTTTAAAATATTATTTTAATTAAAATATTTCTTTCTTAAAATATTGACAACATTTGCACGTATGATAAGCATAAAAGTTGTCAAATATACAACCACTCATCATAATTTATTCTTCAATTAATTTGGCTAATAATTTATTCATCAAAATTACTTTAAACATACAGGACTTCACTGATAGGCTTTTTGAGGCATATCGACTTTTGAATAAATCTACGAGGGAAATGATGGGACATAAACGAGAGGATTTTATTCTTTCGTGCTATTTTGAAGGAAAACCGTGCTTAGACAGGTAAGTATGACTTATTTCCTGCTTTATAATTAGCTAAATATGATATAAGGCAAAAGCATGCACCATTATTTATTACAATTATACAATAATAAAAAATAAAAAAACAGTTTCATTTTTTTAAACTTCTTCCTAGCTTAAAGTAAATGAAAACACACAAAATTATCTTATTAACTATTTTAAAAACTGGGGGGAAGTATTATTTTTTTTTCGTTGTAGATTTTAACATTACAATATAACTACGTTAAGTATTTTATATTAATCTACTAAACTAAAGTCAAAACTCTCAGTGTTGTGACAGCCCACGGTGGGCCAAGGCCCCAGTTATTCTTACAGTTACTCCCAGTTATCTCTATTCCTCGGTTCTTGCTCTGGGGTGCAAGAAAAGGTGTTCAAAGTTGCTAATCAGCCAAACGTGGAACCCCAGCGTTTAGTCCCCCAAGCATGCTAGGTACTCATTTTATCTACCCACTGAAGGGATAAAAGACTGAGTCAACTTTTACCAGTTCGAGGTTCGAGACCAGATCTATACTCAGTTCAGTGAACAACCGATAGCGATATATATATATATATATATATATATATATATATATATATATATATATATATATATATATATATATATATATATATATATATATATATATATATATATATATATATATATATATATATATATATATATATATATATATATATATATATATATATATATTAATATATATATATATATATATACATAATATATTAATATATATATAATATATATATATATATGTAGTCGTAAACCCAATTTTGGGTTTACGACTACTGATGTTCAACTCCGTAGCCTTGTAAATTTGAACCAATCCAGAAGACAAGGAACCTCCTGGATCAGTACCCTCAGAGGTATTAATTTGTTATGGGAACATGGAGGACTTAGCGATTAGAGAAATTTAACGTGCATCAGTTACCATATACTACACGGGGAGTTACCATATACTACACGGCGGTAATCGAACCCACGAACTCTTGGACATGGGCCCAGTGCCCCAGCAAGCAGGCTATCCCGGCCTTTACATATTCATTTAAAAAATTTGCACTTACATTAAATTTTAGACTTTATAAGATAAAGAAAAAAATGTATTAATACACAAATTTACCAAAATTAGTCTTTTTTGGCATTTAAGAATTTTTAGAAATTTTCATTCGTAGCTGTGACTCTAAATTCCTTGTTTTATTTTAAAAACAATTGATTGTGTTAAACTTACAGAATCGGTCAGTTTTTCCATCATGATTATACAAACTGCTACACAGTAAATGGTTATTGGGGATACAAAAACTCTTCTTACTTGAATGGAAGTATGTTTCAACCCAGAAGTGGAAGGCCATCCGGTAAGTACTATATTTTAACATATTAAAAATTGTTTAAACTGAACTCTTCTTAGATTTAAAAAAATATGCTAGAATTAAATGACTAAAGATCTAAGTGACTAGCCTCACATTAATTGACACTGTAGGAAAGTATATTGATATTTTTAAAATTTGAGATGTGGAAAAATAAACAAATTCGTGTATAAATGAAAGATATTTAATCATTATATGGCGTGAAAAAAGTAACAAACTAGGTCTTTTAAATAAAGTCGAATAGAATTCGTTAGGTAAATTTGTCTTGTTCAGTGCCGTCATAAGGAAATCGGAGACAGGGGCAAGTGCTCAATACTGCGCAGGCTGTTCAGCAAATATAGCTCTTGTCTTAACGTATATTTTTTAGAAACATTTGAAAAAATAAAGACTTGAAAGATATGCACATTGGAGGGGGAGGTAACAAATTAATAAAGTGATGGGAAAAAAAAGCAAATCCGTTATGAAATCAATAAATAAGGAAAGACTGATATGGAATCACGAGATCTGTTTGATTGTAGGTTGAAACTTGAAAATGTTTCTTGTAATTGTCTTAGAATTTCTCTCTGTTTTCTCTAGGTTTATGCGTTACGAACATTCTCCCTTCTGAATTGCGATTTGTCCGATTTCGCTTGCTTTTCGTTTTTTGCCTCTTGAGTACAAATCAACTCGGAAGTGGAAAAAAAAAAGAAATTATGTTTTATTAATCTCTTTTTTGTGAAGGGCTTTTTGAGTAAAACTACTCTGTTTTTGACTTACACTGTGATTGAGTTACATGACAAATGACGGAGAAAAATCACAAAATTTTGTCGATAATCACTAGGCGGTGCAAATAAGCCCGTCATTTACCATATTTCGAACCTTGGTCATTCGAAGTGAATATTCTATTTCTAAAGTCATATAACTACATTTCTACCTTTGGTTTATCAGAAGATTTTAACTGAGAATTCATCTATGTACATTTACACCGTGCATATTTCATTACATTTACTGAAGCAATATGTTCATTAACCACATTCCAAAGTGAATTTAATCACCGTTCCTGAATAGACTACATGTTTACACTAACATTATAACTAACTAGCTTTATACATTTCATTTCAGAACTGTCTTTACTCCTGAATTTAGAACACGACGAATATACCAGGGAATTGGACCGCACAGTAAGAGCAAAAATGACCATTCACTCTCCAAATACGATACCCAATCCTGAATACGATGGTGTTAGTCTTTATCCGGGATTTTCTTACAACTATGGTATTAAAGAGGTACTGTTTTCAAATATTCCATTAAAGAGGTACTGTTTTCAAATATTCTAATTACTCCATTCCTTCATTATCATACTTATAGAACTGAAACACGTCGTGAAATAGTTTAAATGGGAATATTTATTAATAGTGCATTGAGAAAATCACCCCCAACATTTTATTTAATTTTATAATTCTGGCTTCGAACAGCTGAACCATTTTGGGGTTTGCTGTTTCAAATGCTCAGCTTCTTAGCCTTGAAATTCTGTACTCTAAGCAGAATACAAGGGAACGTCTGGATCAATCAGTGAGACTACGTGGAGGCTTTTTTTAACAGAACTATCCAAAATTCTAGTATTAAGGTGACGAAAACCTTTTATGATTAGTCCAACAGCAACTGAATTCTAACCCATAATTCGTCTACCACCGAGGTTTGTTCGTAGAGGCAGAATTTGAATCGATTAGCCATCGATGAGATACGAGCTTAGATCTCCTCATTAATAGGTAAGCGCCCTATCTCATAAGCCATCATGGCTCCCTCCCAACGTTTTATTTTATTGCCAGTGTTCAACAGCCAACACATTTTTGAGTTTACGACTACCAACGCTTTACTCCGCAGCTTTATAGTTTTGAACCCTAGTCAGGAACAGGGGTCAGGAGAGACGAGAACTCCTGGATCGAGCATTGGGACAAACTATCCTTCTTGGAGAACTTTTTAATTGAACTAACCCATTTGCGTAACACGGAATCCGTCTACTGCTGATTTAACGTTAGTATTGTGGTTGATGCGAGCCGAGAGTAAAGTTCGTATTAACCAGTCGTCATTGTATTTTAAACCTGGGTCCTACTTTGGGAGGAGCCACAGCGGTTCTCACTCCCTAAGTTTAGAGGGTTTTTTTCAACGTTGCTTTTGGTTTATCTACACACATTTAACGTACATATAGCGCTCATCAGTATTAAACTAATAGGGTGCTTACTAGCCTTAGACTAGTAGAAAACTCAGCAGTAAATACAAAACATGATTCTCGTTATAGGACTGCGAAGGGGCCGGGATAGCCTGGTTGGTAGGGCACTGGGTTCATGTCTAAGAGGTCGAGGGTTCGATCCCCGCCGGCCAAAGACTGTGTAAGTAAATGGTGACTGGTGCACATTAAATCTATCCTCCAAATTCCTCCATGTTCCCATAACAAATCATACCTCTGGCGGTACTCATTCAAGAGTTTCCTTGTCTGCTGGATTGATTCAAAATTATAAGATTATAGAGTTGAACATTAATGGTCGTAAACCCAATATTGAATCAGCTGTTCAACGACGGTTATAAAATATAAAGTACATGATATAATATATAGTATATGATATAAAATATAAAATATATGAGTGCGAAAATTACAATCAGCAGGTTAATTTAAAATATAGGCCAGCATGCCTTCGAGTAATTAAAATGTTACATATTTACTGGGGATGAAATTACTGCAAAAAAATTGTGCAAGTCAGGTTTTTTGAGGAAGTTGTAGCCGACAACCCATACTGTACCATACCATACCTATAACACTGAAATCTTTATCGGTGGGTACTATTAAGCTCCCGTTGTTTAAGACTTTGTAATTGTCAACTACATAAAAAGTTAAGCTGAAATTTTGAGCTAGAGAGTTTAGAGGAAAAAACAGAGCATTGATTATTTTTTTTTTTAATTTTACACTCTATAACAAAAAAATCGTCGCACCAAGAAGCAATCATCCGATTGCTTTGAAATTTCGTATACACGAATGTTTTGAACAGATATGGATGGAATGATGCCAACTGGGGACGTTTAATCTTTAGCGACGAATCCCGCTTCCATCTGTGTCCTGACGATCATCGAAGACATGTTTGGAGAAGCACAGGGCAGAGGGGGGAACCTGCCTTCACTATTGCACGCCACACCGGCACTCAACAAGGCATTATGGTCTGAGGTGTCATTTCCTTTGACAGCCGGACCCCTTTGGTCATCATTAGAGGTACACTTATTGCACAGCGGTACGTCGACGACATCCTAAGACCTGTTTTGCTACCGTTCCTTTTGCAGCGCCCTGGGCTGGTTTTTCAGCAGGACAATGCCAGACCACATACGGCACGTGTTGCTATGCACTGTCTGCAAGCTTGTCAAACTCTTCCTTGGCCTGCTGGATCACCAGATCTCTCTCCCATCGAGCATGTCTGGGATATGATGGGAAGGCGACTGCATCTTGCACGGAATGTTGATGACCTCGTTCGACAATTGGCAGGAAATACCGCAAGAGACCATCCGGGAGCTTTATCGGTCTATGCCACGCCGTGTGGCAGCTTGTATCCAGGCTAGAGGCGGGTCAACACCTTATTGAACTTGTTACTATAACTCTGCAATAAATTATTCAATTGTTCTGAAATTTTAATTATTTACTATTCTGTACATTGTCTTCCTGTCCACCAATTTTCGTTTCAATCGGACAACTCCTTCTTGGTGCGTCGATTTTTTTATTATAGAGTGTATATTATTTTTATTTAATTTCTTATATAAAATAAATTAATATTTGATATTTACATACATTTATAAATTACAGATTGTTTGTGCATTTATACTTTGCTAAAAATTCAATTTATTTATTTTTATTCATTTTCTTAAAAAAAGAAATGAGCACAGACTTACTTATTTATTTGAAGGGCAATTTACGAAGTATTTATTTTGTCGTGTCATATAATATAGGTTATTGACTCATTTTTTTTACATTAAGTAATGAATTAAACCTTTACATTTTATTAGGATTATTCATTTTTTAGTTTATAGTCCGAGTTCTCCCATTCCCATACAAGACAAATTGCAAGAATTATGCGGAACTAAAAGAAAAAAGAACTGGAGCTACTCTAACTCAAGAGGTGCGAATATTTTTGCGGTACAGTTTTGATTATGAATTGTTTTATGACGCCACATGCTCTACCAACTCCCTGTTATTTTCTATTTGTTATAGCGTTCTAGTATGTCATTATAATATTAAAATTTAATAAAATTTTTCATTTTGATTTTTACCAATGTTACTTTTTTGATAAATATAGATAGTATCTGGGTGTAGAATATTTATTCAATAATCGAACACTATATTTATAATATTTATTTAATAACATAATATATTTGAAAACAGTTTTTATTTCCATTTAACTCTCATGAATAGAATTTTAAAGAAATTTTAGAACGCTAATATAATTATAGAATTTTTTTTAAACAGAACTTTCCACGTGGACTAGTAGCAATGGTATTAATATAATAAATTTATGGATTGAATAGTTCATTTAAAATAAAATATTTTAAAACCAAGTTTTTTGTTCAAGACTAATTAAGCATCCTTAAATAAAACACTTATGTATTTTAAATCGTTTTTGTACAAATTTACCTCGATGTTTCTCGCAAGAATTACAAAAATTTCATTCGTTAGTTTTTTTTCTGTTATAAGATGAACCTGGCCCTTACGTTTTTTTTTTTTCTCTTCTCCTAAGCAGCTACGTGAATAAAATTACTTAAACTTTTACTTAAATGATGAATTCGTCTTTAAAATTCTAAAAGTAAATATTATTTAATGTAAATTCAACTCTTGAAGTAAAATCAATCCTTTTGAAGGGTGAAGTAATTATTTTTTGAAAGTATGCTAGTGCCCAGTTTTAGTCAACAAGTTGCATAAAACCGGGTATATATATCAAAAAGTTGTTCCTTAAAAGTATGTAACATTTCTTATTGTTTCACCAAAAAGTTTTTTTTGTGTTATTGGTGTAAGAAGCGTGCGAAGAAATATTTCTTTAGCGAGTCGACGGGGACGGCTGCAGCAGTAACTTTATTTTTTTTAACAAAATGAAAAGAAAGAAAAATATAGAAAGATTAGATGTGGATCCTAAATACATAAAATTTAGATTTAATGCAAGAATAACGAGTGTCAATTAACATTTGCAAAGTTTTTATAGATTGTGATTTTTTTTGTTGTTGTTCCAACTTTTATCACTCACAGAAATTAAAGCCATATTTTAAAAGAATGGATGGGAAATCCCTTTTATTGAACTATGTCAAATTAGCACTTTAGCACTTATTTATTTGTTTCCTAAAAATTAAAACACTAAGGATTTGAAATTTTGACTCAGGCTGTTTTTGAAAAGACTTTCATTTTTCTATAATGATATTCTACTATGCCTTTCGTTTATAATAGTTATGCTGATTTTATTATTTCAGGACTGCCTGGCCGAGTGCACTGCCCGATTGCACAAAGAATATTGCAACTGCACAGTGCGCAGATTATCCCATATTCATGATATTCCCTGCTGTTTGGATACAGAAAGTAAATTACATTTAAAGTTTTGTTGAAATTTTGTACGTTTAGTATTTATTATAATGGTTTGTTTTCATGAAATTAAAAATTGCCTACCTTAAATCTTTAGTAAATTACTCGAAAGAGTATTTAACATTTGGGGGGATTTTATCTCATTTAAAATTTTTTTATTTGATTCCATTCATTGATTTCCAGATCATTAATTCAATTATATTTACATTCAATTAGAAATCCCTCGAGAAAACTTAGTCTTGAAATTCTCAAAAAGATGAAGAAAATTTCGAATTAATATTGTGGAAATTATAATTATTTCTCCAACTTCAACTGGCAATAACACCTAAAATAAATAAGACAGAAAATTTATGTTACTTTTTTATATTAGTAGCGCATAAACTATTTAAGTTGTAGTCTGGTTTCACTCAAGAACAATGATACGCGTACGTCAATTGAGGTGTGCTGTAGAGATGAGAACTGACCTAGAGGCTCTGGCTCCTTAGCTGAAAGAAGTCTCCGCTTTTGGCTCATATAAAAATTCTTAAATTTTTTTTTATCACTTCAAGCTAAACAAACATACTAAAATCCACTTGGTTCAGTTGTTAAGTATAAAAAATTATTAGTAATAAAAGTAAAAAATTAAGAAATTTTATATCTATCCTTCTTTTGATCCCTAAAAAATCGCAATAATACCTTCTATTTGGCAAATTTTTGATTCTTATCTCAAATATCGAATCTCAGGCTCACTAGGACTGGGATAGATAAGTAAAAATAAAACGAAATGAAATCTTGGTATTGGATTCAGTTTCTCCGAGACTCAAAAAGGGAACCTGCGCCCATCAGCCTATACAGATTCAACAGTGATTTATTTTTCCAATAATCTGCGAATAAGATATTCCTAAAATTCGCTATCCAAAATTTCTGAAGAGCCCCAGAGCATTCAAAGCAGAATCTTTGATCAAAAAAATAAATAAAAAATAACGAAAAATTTAAAAAATCATCAAAAAATTCGGTGCTGTTGAGCGTTAACAATGGTAAGATTTAAGGCTGTTGTTTTCACATTGTATTTGATTAGAATCGTACATAAAAATGTGGAGATCCTAATATAAGATTATAAATAA
This sequence comes from Parasteatoda tepidariorum, assembly GCF_982258835.1. Classification (NCBI taxonomy): domain Eukaryota; kingdom Metazoa; phylum Arthropoda; class Arachnida; order Araneae; family Theridiidae; genus Parasteatoda; species Parasteatoda tepidariorum. Next base: position 86,301,669 of record NC_141757.1, read on the forward strand.
AAATCTAACTATTTCAGGGCACTGCTTGGATTTATTTGACAGTCCTGTGAAAGATGTTTGCTATTCTAAATGTAGAATGCCTTGCACGTAAGTAATTTCTTTAACTGTGCGATCACTGTTCCCTCCCGGGTTCGAAAGCTTATAACAAACAAAATATTATCAATAGATCAAAAAATTTTACTTTATCAGATAAAGAAAAATCACAAGCTTTTTTTTTAAATCCAGAAATGATCAATAAATGAGATTTTGGTGATGCGGCAGACTTAGAGTCTGAAGTCAAATTCTTGACACACTCGCTGCAACATGTTCTGATCAATGGTAGCGAATGCGGTTTTTATCCTTCGTCGTAATTCTGCTAAATCTTGTGGCATAGAGGGCACGAACGTGTAAATCTTTGGTGTAACCCCATAAGAAGAATCTTAGTCCGAAGTTTTAGTCATGGAAAAGGCCGACTATATCGTCATTCAGCCCTAATTCAATGCAATGACGTGAAAACTCGTTATTTAAGAAATCGCAAACGTCTGTCAAATAATGGAGGGGGGAAGGCATTCCATATTGCTGAAAAGTGAACAACGCATAATCTTCCTGTACTGTAATTGGCATTAAAAACAGTAGCGATATATCAAGGTAAACAACGCCATTAACTGCAAATTGACTTAAGACTTGATGTTTGTTGCGCCTCTAATGGTTCACATATTGAATATTTGTGCACAACAATTTGGGATAGTTCTGTAACAGGTAAAGTAAAATTCGTTGATGTATTGATTGTTTGTTATAGGCCTTCCAAACCCCGGAGAGAATTGTGTCATACTCCGTTTTTATAAATGGTCCGTATCTAAAAGGAAACAAAACGTAAAGTATTCACAATAGCAGGATGTCAAGTCGCTGTGGAGTAAAGCGCTCGCCTCCTGGGTGATCCGAGTTCGAATCCCAACAATAGCTGGTCTATACTCTCCCAGCATGCACCGACCAAAATGCTGATCTAAAATATCCTCAATGATAGACCGATCATGGGTTAGAATCCCCTGGCCGTCGGGATAACCGTAGGAGATTTTCCTCTCCATGTAAAGCAAATGTAAGTATATATATATATATATATATATATATATATATATATATATATATATATATATATATATATATATATATAAGTAGTAGGCCACGCACTGGAGGGGACGGAAGTGACGTCACAGTCAACCGGTGCTTATTTCTGCCCAACCGGAAGTGGCTTATTTCTGCCCGCCCATAAACCGGAAGTGGCTTATTTCTGCCCTCCTATAAACCGGAAGTTGCTTATTTCTGCCCGCTTGCTTATTTCTGCCCGCCTGAAAATCGAAACTTCGTCTGCAACGTCATGGGGAGCTTATTTCTTTTTTTTCTTAAGCCTAACATATTTTTAGTTTCGGTTTCTGTTTTTAATTTAGTTTCGTTTTTTAAATATTATTTAATTTATTAGTTTTTGAGGGTGGCAACACTTATTATTAGTTTTTAAGGATACCAACACTTAGAAACTTTGTTATTTGGGCGAGAATGAAGTTATGACGTAATCTTTTATGACATAATACATAAAAGATATCATGAGAACTTTAAAGGCGCCCTCTATACTTAAATGTTAGAAAGAGAATATATTAATAACTCTTAATTTTAGTTATTTATTTATTAATATAAATATAGTTGATATAAATGACTGTAATTATTTTAACCTAATCAATATTAATTAATACATTTTAAATAAATTGATTCAATATTAAAAATTGTGTTTACGTATGTATACTGCGAATATTAAAAGTATTAGAATTAAAGCTATATTAATTTTTAAATCAATGAATATTATTTTATAAGATTAGATATTTATCACCATCGTTCGAATTTACGGCTATCAAATGTAGTCTTGTCATTTTTGAACCCAGAAGACAAGGGAACTCCTAGATCTCGAGACAATACATGTCTTCGAAGAGGACTTTGTGACTGTCCACATTATATGAAGAGGAAAACCACGAAAATCTCCCATGCTTAGTCCGACGTTAAGTAGGGGTCATGAAAACTGAACAGATGGCTTTGGTTGCACCTAATTTTTAGTTTTGAAAGACGCATTAATATAGATATTTAAGAAATATAAATTTTATTTTAATGAAAAAAAAATCATCTGATTTAAAAAAACTAATATATAACAATATATCTGCGGTGTTCACTCAATCATATATTTAAATAAAAACTTGTTTCATCTTTAAAACTTATAATTTTATCAATTAAATTAATTTTATTGAAATATAAAATTACTTATTTTTTAATCTCATGAAAAAATATTTGAAATAATTTTTATTAGAAAATGAATAACGACATATTTACATTATATTATCAATTATATATTAAATTTTCCTTAAAATTACAAATGAATTAAATGTAAGAAACAGGCAATGGGGGAATTTTTGCCGCTATAAATTCATTTATATTCAAAAACATATTCATTTTATTATTATTTAATGTTATAATAATGCAAATAACTTACTTTATTTTTAAATTAAGAGTACACATAAAAAGTATCTTTAACGGATACTGATTACGGAACTTGAACAGATCACTTTCACACAAAATTTACACCGATAATTTCTATCCAGGCCGTTTGGGGTTTACACACGTTTTATCAATTAGTCATAATATAAAGTATAACATGGTGCTTCATACTTATTATAGAACGTGAGAATACAAATATTTCTCATGAAAATTAAGAAGATAAATCTTACTATGCGACATTTGAGTTTTATCTGTGTGGAACATTTTATCAATAAGTGAGAATTTAAAGCATATCACTGATTATTGAGCGTGGGATTATTACTATTTCTCACAAAAATTTAACAAAATAGAACTCCGTATCCTTTGAGTTTTATCTTTATTTTATTAGTTAATCACAACTGTAAGGATATAGTTTATCTATATACACGAGGGTATGGGAAGGACATAGTTAGAGCTTATCTATATCAATAGTCTTGATAACAATCAGTATATATAGATCTGCTTCACGGATGACAATTATGTTGGAAATATTATTCCCTATGTTGTGATTGTAATTTTTGTGCAGCAAGAATTTTATTTTGAATTATCGATTTGCGTATTAAGCGGACTACCTAAACTTTGGATTACCAGCCATGTCTAAGAGAACAAGAGATTCTGGAAAAAAAGTAAGTAATATTCCTTTCATTATTTTATTAAACAATTTCTATTTAATTAATTCTTTTCTTTTATTTTACTATAAATTTTTTTTAATTTTACATTTTTAATTATATTTTCCTATATTCTTAAAAGTATATGGAGTATCTTAGGTTTTATTTGTGTTCTACCTTTAAGCTGTTTTTATTTTACATACTATTAGTTGTAATTTTTCTGTATATTCAAAAGTTAGCGAGTATTGAGCTACATTAGAGCTTTTTAAATTTATTTATTTCCTTTTGATTTTATTTCATTTTAAAGTTCTTTAGTATATTTGAGTTAATAAGCTGCTTTTATTTATAAAATTCGCAAAGTTATTTTTATACAACAGTTGTATGTTTGAATTATTTTACTGCCTTTTTTTTTGTTAATTTTATCGTGAAATATTTTTTATTTTTCTAGAATGATGATGAGGGAAGTGAATTTAATTTTAATGAACCAGGTTTTGAGTTCAATGAAACAGATGATGAGGTAATAATAGGTTATTTTATTTTATTTTTGTAGAAAAATATTAATATCAATTTAACATAGTTATTTTTTAATCAACAACTTTTATTATAGCTTTTGGGAGAACTCACGCAAGAATTTTTCGAAGATGACAAACATTTAATCGGAGATATCACGCAAGGTTTTGCGGAGGCGACTCAGGTCTTTCAAAATTTGCCTATTTATTATCAAGTGGGTTCTGGATTTGAGGTAATAATATTTTTAATTCAGCTTTTTAGAAAAACTTTCAGTGGAAAATTTGTTTTTATTCATTTATTTATTTATTTTTATGTATTTTTTATTTCTATATCAGAATCAACCAGGACCTTCTAGTGCAGGATCAGTGTTTGTGGAAGGTGTACCGACTCCGGTTCCATCAAATGAAGTGAGTTTTAAATAATTTGTCTATTTATTTATTTTATATTTTTAATTATTTAATTTATATTTATGTAATATGTACTTAATATTTATTTATTTAATTTATATTTATGTAATATGTACTTAATATTTATTTATTTAATATATATTTAATTTATACTTATTTAATGTTTTATTTTATAGTTAAATTCTGCTATAATATTGGAACTTCGCTCAGGGAGAAGGAACGAAAAATACAATGCCAACCAAGTTTGCTTCCGTGCACGTGTGGATCCTGAAAAAATACCATTGAATTTAAGAGGGACGCCACTGGTAACTGTTGTCGATACTGTGCGACAATTATTTGAATTATTGATCTCAAGAGTTCGAAATCCGACTGATGGGTCGTCTGGTCTAAGATCAACTGATTTAATACGTTTTTGTGTACAATCTGAGGGCTTAGATAAACCCATATCAACCTGTTTAATGCCCGTATCAGAAATGACTGCCGAGAAAGTTACAGCATGTGTTGTTAAAGTTTTGCAGTCTAAGGACCAAATTGAATTGGATGCAGGATTTTTTGTGGACATTATAACTATACGAAGAGATGTCGGTGCCGGAAGAGGGAAAGTTGTTAATATTTTGAAGGATAGGAATTCTAAGTATTCCATTTTAGCCATTGAGCCAGATGATCTTGGACTGTGTTGTGCGAAGGCCATTGTATATGCTACAGCACATTTGGATAACAATCGAAAGCTGATTGATGTTTTGAGGCGGAAAAATCGACCAGCTCTTCTAAACAAGGCTAAGGAACTGCATGCTGCTGCTGGAGTACCATTAGGTCCCTGTACGTTCAACGAAGTGGCGATATTTGAAAGGTTTTTGAATATCCAGATATCTGTTACTGTTCTTGAAAACAACAACAAGGTAATACACTTTGATTTACTTTATTTGATATTTATACATTAATCTCATATGTAATTTGAAAAGAATGTTACTCTTTTTTAATGTATTTAAGATGATATAAATCATTTTAAAATTATTGATGTTAAAAAAAAAAACTATATTATCTTCATTTTAATTTAATAAAATTTAGTTAATTAATATTTTGATAAAAATAAAAAAAGAAACTATACTATATTTAAAAAAAAAAAATTTTTTTTTTCTTTAACTACTAAGAATGGATTAAAGAATATTGTTTTATATAAATAACTCTTACAAGTATACATTTCAGGTTGCTTATAAAGGAGAGCATCGAGAGAGAAGAATCAACCTGCTATTATCAAATAATCACTATGACGTTATCAAAAGCATGAAAGGCTATCATGGAAGCAATTTTTATTGTGATAATTGCGACAAGCCATTTTCACGCATTGAAGATCACTTTTGTCCGAATTCGTGTAGAATTTGTACCAGACTGAAGTGTGAGGAGGGACAAAAAATAAGATGCGTTGATTGCTTCCGGTTATGTAGATCTAGGGAATGTTTTAATGCGCATAAGTCTACGATAGGATTGCAAGAAAACTCTTTGTGTGATAAGGTAAGTAAAAAAAAAAAAAAAAAAAAAAAAAAAATGTATCTGAGTATATATAAATATTATAGTAAATAAAACAAACCCTTTATTATTGTTTTAGCTTTATCAATGTCGCACCTGCTGTAAAGTTATTCGAAGGCGAGAATGCCCACCTGAGGTTCACCAATGTTGGACTACAAAATGTCCTTCCTGCAATACCTTTGTGGAGGCTGCAAAGCATAGATGTTCCTTACAGACCATCAAGCCACAAGTGCCTTCTGATAAATTGATTTTTTTTGATTTTGAAACTGATCAGTCTACAGGGGAGCACATAGTTAATTTTGCTGTGGCGCAGTATGCTGACGGGGCGGAAAACATATTTAAGGGTTATTCGGCTTGTGATGATTTTTGTTCCTGGCTTTTTACACGTCAACATAAAGGATTCACAGCAATCGCCCACAATATGAAAGCGTAAGTTTTTACTTAAAATATTTTTTTAGTTTTAAAAATCCTTTTCTTAATTGTGTTTTGTATGAAAAAAAAAATGTGTTTTAAAATGTTTTATTTGAATACTTAGGTTTGATGGACAGTTTATAATGGGATGGCTGCTCCGTCAAGGAACAACTCCGGATGTTATACCGAATGGATCTAGTTTGATGAGTATACGTCACAATTCTCTAAGCATCCGCATCATTGACTCTTTAAACTTTATGCCTATGGCACTGTCAAAATTGCCCTCATGTTTCGGTCTTTCTGAATTAAAAAAAGGATACTTCCCACATCTCTTCAATCGACCAGAAAATCAAACATATAGAGGCCAGATGCCTGATCATTCCTTTTATAGCCCGGACAACATGGGGAGTGACGCCCGGAAACGGTTTCTCCAGTGGTATGAAGAAAATAAACACCTGGAATTTGATTTTCAAAAAGAAATGCTTGAATACTGTAGGTAAGAAATTTTTTTTTTTTTAATATTTTTAGAATGTAATGGATTTTTCCTTTTAATATATATATATATATATATATATATATATATATATATATATATATATATATATATATATATATATATATATATATATATATATATATATATATATATATATATATATATATATATATATATATATATATATATATATATATATATATATATATATATATATATTATTTATTTTTCTTTTACTTTCAGATCTGATGTTGATATACTCAGGAGATGTTGCTTGGAATTTAGACAGCAGTTTTTAGACATAGCTAATGTGGATCCTTTCAGGTGAAATATATATTTTTAATGTGAATATAGAACAATTTATTGTTGTTATTATTTTGTATTAACTTTTTTCTCCCTGAACAGGTACATTACAATAGCATCATCAAGCATGGCTGTGTTTCGAAGCTCTTGTATTCAACCTGACACGATTGGTATGGTTCCTGCATTGGGATATACATCCAGTACAAATTACAGTCCAGATTCCATACGGTGGCTCGATTTTACAGCAGAGAAAGAAGGTATTGCTATACAACATGCTTTGAATAGTACCGGTGAATGTAAAGTTGGAGGCATGTATGTAGATGGCTTTTGTTCTGAAACGAACACAGTCTATCAATTTCAGGTGAGTTGAGTTTTTTTTTTAAATATTGCTAATTATTTTTGTAAAAAAATGATGAAACTTAGTGCTCTATGTATTTATTTTTAGGGTGTTTTTTCCATGGATGCGATACTTGTTTCGATCGAGATGTTTCTCATCCTTTAAAAGGGGTAACGATGGCATCACTACTCCAAAAAACTCAACGTACGACAGAGCATCTTCGTTCCTTAGGTTACCATGTCATAGAATGCTGGGAACATGACTTTGAGAAAATGAAAAGAAATGATGAAGATCTAAAGAAATTTTTGCTCTCACACACGGTAAGAGATCGCCTTGTTCCTCGAGATGCGTTTTATGGGGGACGTACGAATGCCGTTAAGCTTTATCATGAAGGAAATGCAAAGTATGTGGATTTCACGTCCCTTTATCCATGGGTAAATATATGCATATATTTTTAAATTTGCTTCATTTCCTATTTGCGTAATTTCTTATATATAATTATTGTTGTTTGCTAATTTCTTATTTATTTTTTTTTTTGTCTTTATAGGTTAATAAATACTGTAAGTATCCGGTTGGACACCCGACCATCATCACCAAAGATTTTGCTTCATTGGAGAGTTATTTTGGACTGATTAAGTGCACCATTGCTCCTCCTAGGCAGTTATACTTACCAGTGTTGCCATATCGCTGCCACAACAAACTTATGTTTCCGCTCTGCAGGACTTGTGCTGAAACTAAGCAACAAAGTTCCTGTACACACACAGAGGAAGAAAGAAATCTTACAGGAACGTGGGTCACTGAAGAGGTGAAATTGGCTCTAAGGAAGGGCTATGAGATAAGAGAGGTAAAAAAAAAATTTTAAAAAATTGCTATTCGGTAAAAACTATGCATTTTTGCATGTTGTGTCGTACTAATATATATGTATATGTGTATTTTTTTCAGGTTCATGAAGTGTACCACTTTGAGAACTCTTCTTCTTCTCTTTTCAAAAGCTTTATTGACTTGTTTTTGAAGATAAAGCAGGAGTCTAGTGGCTGGCCTGCTGAATGTGTATCAGAAGAAGATCGTCTTCGCTACATTGAAGAGTATATGGAAAAAGAAGGTGTTGCCCTTGAATACTCTCAAATTATAAAAAATTTAGGAAGACGACAGGTCGCAAAGCTGATACTCAATAGTTTTTGGGGAAGGTAGCGTAAATTTATTGTTAAACAACTTTTCTATGACCACTATTGTATCAATTTTCATTAATTGCAATTATTGCCTTTTTTAGATGGGGCATGAACTGTAATAAGAGTCAACTGACACATGTTAATACGCTTCCTGATTTCAATAAGATGTTTGCTGACACTACGAAAAAGGTAAGCTTTTTTCAAATAATTAAATTGTTTGTACACATTTTCATTGCTATTTAACATACCGTATACTTTTTTCCAATAGATCAAAGATGTCTATCTATTCAATGAAGAAGTTGCTGCCATACATTGGGAGTCAGATAAACATTTTGTGCCGCAAGATAAATCAACGAATATTTTCTTGGCCGCATTTACAACCTCATGGGCAAGGATGAAGCTGTATGAGGAAATGGATAAATTGGGAGAGAGCGTGCTTTACCATGATACGGACTCTATCATCTATTCCCAAAATGGTGAAAATGATCCTCCTATTGGAAACTTCTTGGGGGATTTCACGGACGAGTTGGATGGAGATGTTATCACAACATTCGTATCCGGTAATAGAATTTTTTTAAAAATTTTATTTATTATTTCATTTAGATACTAATTAGATATATCTTTGGAAAATGAATATACTTTCAATTCAAACTATAATAATACATTAGAAATTTTTGATTTTTTCCCCTTCATTTTTGTAATTATTATTATTTTCTTTTATTAAGGTGGACCTAAGAACTATGCGTATGAAACAGCTAATGGTAAACAATGTTGCAAGGTGAGAGGCTTTACGTTAAATTTTCGTAATTCTGAAAAGTTAAACTTCGAGTCCGTCAAGAAAATGGTTTGTGAGCTGAGTGATGATCATATTTCCCTTCATAACCCCACCAAAATCTGCAGAGACGCAAAAAGACGGAGAGTAGTAAATAAACCTGAAACGAAGCTGTACAAAGTTGTTTATGACAAGCGGGTGATTCAACCGGACATGACGACGCTCCCTTACGGATATTGATGACTAATCAACAACAATGTCTTGTGGGTTAGCCTAACGGTATCCCTTTGACATCATCTGTCCACCAAAGAGAGGATTAGGGCTCCTGGCGATTGACCTCTTTAAAAAAAACGCGTCTTAACCCTTACCCCACTCGGGTGATGAGGAAAAGGGGTTCTTTAATCTTTGAATGAGATGTGTGTGTGTGTGTGTGTGTGTGTTTCTGTGTGTGAGTGAATATTTTCATAAAAATGAAAGAGAGAGAGTTACATTTTTTTTTTTTTTAAAAAAAGTCATTTATTGAAAAAACGCATTATAAAAATATTTTACAAAATGTTTCAATATTTCAGCCATCTATTTTTTCTAGCAAACAACATAGGCGAAGTATTTACAGATGGTGATTCGGTAAGTAATTTCTTATTAATTACAAATTTTTCAGGTATTTTCATTTCTTTTAATGCTTCGAAAAATTCTTTCTGTCCTTTGGGTTGTTTCTTTTCATTTCTCAATACATTATTTATCAAATGCGTGATATTGCTTCCAGGTAAAAGTTTCTGTCTATATAAAATTTCTCCTTTTTCAGTCCAAGTTAACAGTTCTTTATTCTCTTGTAAGAATTGTAAAAGTTCTTTAGCTCTCTCCTTTTGACTCTTGGGTACAATATTCATGAGTTGCGTTTCTACTAAATTGCTGCTTTCTGAAATATTTTCTTCCTTAATATCTTTAGTTTTTTCTTCCACTTCATTTGAACGCTCCTCCACTGGTTCATTTTTATTCTCCAAAAAAGTAGGAAATTTAACATACTTTTGGAGAATTTGTACATATAACTCTGCCTTTTCATTGTCAGAAATATTTTTATTTTTTAAAATATCATGCATTTGTTGATCCAACTCTGACAGATATTCTACAGTGTTAGTTTGCAGTCTATCTTCCGGCATAAGAATAAATTTTTTAGCGTACTCCATTGATTAAAGATGTTAAAGCTGTTATGGCCGCTGGAATCAGAAATCCTAAGAACCCGTCACCTCGTTGAACAAGAACTTCTCTCTTACGGAATAAAGGTACTTTTTTGTCTGCAATTTTTCTTAAGCTTCTTTTAAAAGGTGAAAGTTTCTTCTTTTGATTTTTATTGAGAGGAATATTACCTTTTAACAAATTAAATACACATTCACAAATATGTTTAATAGATTTTGCTGGACAATGTTTTAAAAATTTCCGCTTTGATTTTGATTTAGCCACAGCTTTTAAGACCTCGAGACAACAGTGTTTACTGTCCGACATTCTAATTGCATTTGATTATTTTATTCCTTGTGAGATTTATTTTATACCATTTTCCCAAAAGATTGAGCTTTAATGAAGGCAAAGTGATTTAAAGTGTTTAAAATTACAGTTAGCACGAAAGGTTAATGGGCAAATGACTATCGTGGTTGGTACACGATCATTTTATCTTTCGGTAATATACCTGTGCGTAGGCGCATATTATCATCAGTATCTGGTTTTAAATCGACTAGTAGGTAACCAAAAGGTTTCGAAGTTGCGTCTTGATACACTTCCTGGAAAAATTTCACTTTTGTTGGATAGAGTTGTCTGCCTAAATGTGTGATTTGACTTTGATCACGTGGGTTTTTGAAAAGAATAAGATAATGAGCATTTAGAGATATTTCTCGCATCTCTTTACCTTTATGGAATATATTCTGTACGATAAAAATGACGGAGACATTACGATGATGACTATGTTTAGTAAATAAATGCGTCAATTTGGAATTACTTCCTAATTCAGACATTAGATCATCGAGAATAATTAATGCATTTGAAATAGTATTTAAATCAGAAGGAACGCCCTCATGAAATGTCACATTCGGTATTGTTTCAAACATAGCTTGATATGCTCCATAACACCAAATAACCGATTTTGGAAAAGGTTCAATAATTTTAGATTCAATTATTTTTTTGCAGAGCTGGCTTTTTCCACATCCTGTTGGACCAGCCAAAATGCACGTGAACGAATGCCTAAGTTTAGGGAACTCCATAATTTATAGAAAAGAATTAATAAACGAGAATATTTATTAAAAATAAATAACTCAAATAACGGTATGTAAAGAAAAACACAAAATAAAATATCACAGCGTTTTAAAACATTAAAATTTTATTGTTTGAAAGCAAAACGTACACCAAATTTCTTTTTCACAAATTGATACATGACGAAATCATTTTTTCGATTTACATTGAGATTTTTTATAATGGATAACATAGATATGTCGCGACAACGATTATAAATGAAAAAAATACAATAGGCTCCACATACGTTAGATGTGAGTGATTGAAAAGATACAGAATTCCAACATACATTAGAAATATTAAATAATTTATAAACATTAAGTCCATAGAAATCTGGAGAATGGCCATAGGAATCGAAAAATTCCAGTGTTTTTCCTTCAGTCATGTACAGAGCTAACCAATGCGATCCTGGTAAAGTTGATTCATCAGTGTTGACGATAATAGCTTCATTTTCTTGCAATAAGGGTGTTGTATCTCTCGAGTAAACACCTCTAAATCTAAACGCTGTTGTAGGATCTTTTGATAAAATTTCACAAATCTTTTTTCCATCCATTGTTTTAATTTCCAAAATCGTATATAATGTCACGTGCTTTGTTAATTTCTATGACGTTTTCAAATTCTGCGAACACAATAACGCACACTGTTTTTTCTAAAGGTTGCTCAAATTTCATTTCAACTCTTAGATTACTGTGCTTTATTAAATTGAAATGATCGCCATCACATAAATCAGGTGATAAGTCAAAAGCATATAGAGTGTAACCATCACAAAATTCTTCTCTGGAAATAAAGTTACCTTTATCACTTCTCATATGCTCAGTGCTCATGAATAAATTTTGATAAGCTCTTATATATTGTTTTTGTGAAAAGTTGAGTTCCAATGGATTATGGGGAACTGGTTGACCATCTACGTAGACGGCGATAAAATTTAAATTGAAATGTTTAAAATCAAAAGGATTTTTTTCAAATGTTCCATGAAATGCATCATTTTCGACACATCCTATGATAACTCGTTTAGGAATTTGTCCCACAAATACATTGTCTTGCACAAATGACATGTTTCCTTTAGGAATGGAATACACTTTACAGAGCACTCGATTGATAGGATATTTTGCAGTATCTTTTTCTAATGCTTTTGCATGTCCTAGAATGACTCCAGGACTTACACGTACTTTTCTAACTAAAAGCGAAATTCTATCCAATACAACTTTATATCCCGACTTTCCTATTAGACAAAACTCGGGTTTACTACGATTTAATTTGATTTTTATATCGACCATGTTTAATAACAATCTGTTTTGATGAAACAAATCACTATGAATACAACCTATCATGTCCACAGTTGCACTTAACTTGAAATAATCTGATCTTTTTTTAAGACCATCGTTTGAATCTTTATAATAAAGTTCGGCCGTCAATTGGGAGGTTTTACTGTCATAACCATGGTTTAAAAGTGTTTCAATGTAAGATCGATAAGGATAAGTATTGCTGGAATTAGATATAATGCGGTCGTTTAAAGAAACATCCACTTGAGAAAACAAAGAATGCAGAAATAAATTTACTGGACCAATTTTATCATCAGCTGTTAAGTTGGTATTATCGTTTTTTAAAATTTTTGCTTGTACGTGAAGCTGAGTTTGGCTTAGATCAATAAATTCATCACCAGAACCTGATATATGAAATTCAACGGGTCCGCCATCAAACACGTTCGATAACGGGTGAAATTCAACCCACTGTCCACTTTGTATAACTGTTTGCGTGCCGGGCATTTGAAACAATTCCAGTTCAGACTTCACACATTCCGGGGAACCTTTTAAAAGAAACGTCATGATGAGTCGAAAATATCACGTCCTCTCACTTTCTGTTTCTTTGATGAAATGATCTTTTTCTTAGTCTTGCGTTTTCTTTTATAGCGTCCACTGCCAATCATTGACTGTATTTTCCCAAGAGCTTTATTGGCCAGATTTTTACCCGACTCTTTTGCTCTATTTTTGGCTGATGTTTTCAAATCTTGGCCTGCTAGTACATCGGACATAACACGTGATCCTGTGACTAATGCTTCTTTTCCAACAGTTTTTGACCCGCGAACAATGTATGGTAGGGCTGCTCTAAATAGACGTCTAAAAATGCCGCCCAGACCATAACCTTTTTGATACGACACACCGCGGTAATAAGGTAAACCGTTTCCCGCTTGGGAAGCATAATGGTCCTCCAACTTCTTGGAACAGCAAACATAAGGTACTTTCATCTTGACTGCTTATCTTGAAATGAAGCCTTTTTAAAAAAACACTCAATATTTATAGTATTTGTCGCATTCGGAAATGCAGCACAGCCATCACTTTACCTCTTTCAAACGGAACAAAATCTCCTGAATTCAGTCTGAGTTCGATTTGAATTGTTTGAAATGAATGTCTCGTTAAGGGTAAGTATTGAGGTCTATCATAATACTGACTGATAGTTTCACCATCATGTCCTTTTATTCGGACGATCCGCAGTAAAGGAGCTTGTGTATCTCCGACAATTTGGGGGGAAATAAGATCTGTGTACACATAGAAAACTGAAAAATTAGACCATGCGTCAGCCACAAATTCGCTTTTCTGGTTACCCGTAATGATTGCATCACGTTGAAATCCTAACAATTCGCCTAACTTCTCTAAATGAAGGCTGCAACCTTGAACGGCGTTAATTTTAACTCGTTTCGTAGCTTTATTGTAATTTATTGTAAACCGACTTGGATTTTTAGGTAAAGCAAGTTGTATAGCTGATACAATATCGAACATTGATTCATAACACCCCACATCAATTGCTTGCTTAACAGTCGATATGATATTACCATTATTTATCTTGTAATGAAAATAATTGTTATTTTCATTTACGTTCAGCCAAGAATGCGGATAGATGATTTCAGATAGGCCTACTTCCCATTCACCTCTTAAATCCACTGGTATAGGTAATTGAGTTTTGAAATGAGAGATTTTATTATCAGGAAAGAATCGCGTTGAGCTGTCAGAAGGTAACGTCACGTAGAAAGACATTTTAAAAATGAACCTCTAACGAAAACGTTTCGCTATTTATACTTTATGAACATCCGTCACCCAATCATTAAACTTATCGGAATAACCTAGAAATTTAACAAAATATTGCATCTTTCCATTTATTTTTTTCTTCTTAATTATTTTTTCAACTGGATAAAATCCAGAATCGACTACTTTTTGTAATTCTTCTGCATAAAAAGTACCTTCGATTGATTCATTCATTAAATCTTTCAATTTATAAACTATAGGATTTCGTGGAATTATTTTATCTATAACAAATAATTCTCGTGTCCAATTATTTTCATATCCTTTTTCAAAATGACGTTTGGACTTACTAATGCGAACAGTGTCACCTGTTTGAAAGACAGGCTTATCATTATTCACCTTATCACTATATAAATTATTCCAGACTTCTTTTTGATTATCGATATTCACTGAGGCTGGTTCCATTTTTATACTTCTGTGCTTGGTATGATTATAACTATCGATTAATTTAGAAATGACGTCAATATATTTTTTCGTATTATATTCTGTAAAGTATTTCCACATCTTCATTTTAATGGTACGGTTAAACCTCTCAACAATACTTGACTTAGTTTCATTATTCGTTGTAAAGAAATGAACTCCTAAATTTTTAAGATACTGCTGTATAAGTTTATTAGTGAATTCTGTTCCTTTATCTGATTGCAGTTTCTCAGGTTTTCTTTCTCTAAAAATAGTTTTTATAGCTGGCAATACATTTTTGGCTGATTTGTCTTTAATAGGAATAGCCCACGCATACTTTGAGAAACAATCTATACAAGTTAACAAATATTTGAATCCATTATTAAATTTCGCTAAAGATTGCATGTCAACTAAATCAATTTGAAATTGTTCATCTATACCTCCAACAATCACTCGATTCCGTTTAAATATCTTTTTTACTGGTTTATGCAAAGTATAAGAATCTTTAGTCTCTAACCATTTCTTAACGTCACTTTTCGCCACTTTACCTTTCACAGAATTATAAATAGCATTTACACCTCCAAAACTTCCTGGATGTTCAGGTTTTGTATAAACTGATGAAAGTAAATGATCCATAATCTATTTAAAAAAAATTTTTTTAGAAATTATTTTGTTTTCTCTAATAACAGTTTTATTTCTAACAGTTAAAATTAACACTCATAAACATTCTTAAAAATAATGGTATACAATAATTTTAATAAAATTAAATAGTAAGTATTGAATTTTTTTTTCCTTTTTAAATTTAAGCAAGAATTTTATTTTAAGAACCTGAAAAAAGTACTATACTGAAAAAAGAAAAGTCATGCCTGCTGAAATAGAAAAAGAGAGAGAAAAAAAAATATGTAGTTAACATAATTACATTTATTTAGAAAACAAATTAAAAATAATAATAAATATAACAAATTAAAATTCATACGAACAGAAATCTTTTCTAGCAGCATCTATACATACATCCAACCGTATATTTTTTAAATAAGTCTCACTTAAAAAGTCAATGAGCGGTTCACGTTCTGGATAAAGTTCGTTTTCACATAGTTCTTTTTCAAAGTCTTTCACAACTCCCACAACATTGAGGTACATGCAGGACTCATTAAAGTCCTTCACGGGTACTAAATCACCCACCTCAACGTCTTCATCTTCCACTCTCAGAGGAGGGCTAAGACCCTTTTTTTCACCGATGAGTCTATATAACACTATGGTGAGACAGTGGTTCATACTTCTCTCCGCTTCTTCATAGCGGCTGCTGTTTGGCTTCTCCACTGGTAGCAAGCGTTTTGATATCATTTTAAAAGTTTTTAAAAAGTCTCTAGACTTGAACTTCAGGGTGATGTAGCTGGAAATGATATCCTCCTGTACACGTCTGATAGCCATCCACTGGGCAAAGGTGATATCGAGGGGGAATTTGTACACACGACCACTTCGACACGTATGTTCATGAGTCAAGGAGTATTTGCCGTCATCAGTCATCAGAATGTAGAAATCCTTTTTGTTGTCTGGATTGAGAGCCTCTAAAGCAAGATTGATTTCCACAATGTCAAATATGTTAGTAGGAGGCCCATGCTTGAAACAAATATTAAACTGCTCCGGTTGCAACGTCAGACCAACTGTCGAGGGATAATAGTTGTCTCCATATCGATTGAACTTTCTAATGTGAATCGAAGTTTTCTCCTTAAAAGTACTTGCTAGTATAAAGTGGTTGTCTCCAATAGGAAAATAATGTTCTGGATAAGCACCCTCTTGAAAAAGACCTTTCCTCTTTGGTACATCCTAAAAATGTAAAAAAGAAATGTTTTGAGTCACCGAGAAAAAACAAACAAGCAAAACCTAATTACTGTTTAGACATTAACTACATTATTTCGAACTACTATTTCTAAGTGAATTGTATATTAATATATAATGCAAAGTTTAAGAGTAAAATATAATTTCTAAGCAAATTGTATATTAATATTTAATGTAAAGTTTAAAAGTAAAATATAAGGATAAGTTTCGAATAGGAGTGTTAAAGACATTTTAGTAAAAGAAGTTAAAAATTATGTTTAGCCTGGAAAATCTATTAACATTAAATAAAAATATTATTACACATGAAGATAAAATAAGGGTAAAAATATAGAAGTACTTACTTGAATTTCATCGTGTTTTCTTTTTAATGAAGAGTTGGCTTCCATAACTATCTAAATACTGTAAAACTCCACTTAAGAAATAAATATTAACAATTTTCACGAAGTAACTACATACGCCAGAGCAAAGGAACTGATTATATACGATAGGGAAATTATAATCAACATAGTATAAATCGTTGCCAACAAAGGAAATATAACTCTAACAGCCAATCAGAAAAATATGAAACTGTCACATGCTTAACTACTTACCACCGCAAGTGAAAGGAACTGAATTCAACACACACGTCATAGACCAAGATCCAACTTGTTAAACCTTATCAGAATGACTCGCTCTGTAATCAGTAGTTGTGTTATCACACAAAACACGTCACACAAACCACATGTATGGTCAGTACCGTTGCCATCCAGAGAAAGTTATAATAACATTAAGAGGGGCAGAAATAATTATTTAATAACTATCAAAGGTTAAGTGAAACTATATCGATTAAACTGTATTAAGATATCGATATCAAACAGTTTTTATTTATACACGTGTTCAAAATACAAAAGTTAAACTTATTAACACATATCTAACCAAGCATTCGTGGGTCAGTGGTTATGATATCCAACTACTGACCCGCGAAGGCTTTTTAATGGCGCGAGTTCGATCCTCAGCCTTAATTATATTTAATAAATAATATTAAAACAGATTTAAATATTAAAATAGATATAAAGTTATTTTATTTATAAAATCTCCACATAGATGGCACCACTAGATCAAAAGCATGATATCATTTATGTGTTATGTCATAAAAGATGACGTCATAACTTCATAATATACAATATCTCCCCCAAATAACAAAGTTTCTAAATGTTGCCATCCTTAAAAACTAATATTAAAATAATAAGTGTTGCCACCCTCAAAAAACTAATAAATTATATAATATTTAAAAAAACGAAACTAAATTAAAAACAGAAACCGAAACTAAAAATATGTTAGGCTTAAGAAAAAAAAGAAATAAGCTCCCCATGACGTTGCAGACGAAGTTTCGATTTTCAGGCGGGCAGAAATAAGCAAGCGGGCAGAAATAAGCAACTTCCGGTTTATAGGAGGGCAGAAATAAGCCACTTCCGGTTTATGGGCGGGCAGAAATAAGCCACTTCCGGTTGGGCAGAAATAAGCACCGGTTGACTGTGACGTCACTTCCGTCCCCTCCAGTGCGTGGCCTACTACTTATATATATATATATATATATATATATATATATATATATATATATATATATATATATATATATATATATATATATATATATATATATATATATATATATATATATATATATATATTTGAAATATCTACAAATCTACAACAGTTATTCACGGATATTCTGAAAACTCGGAGAATTGGGATAGGTAAAAAACATTAAAATCAATTGATTTGTTTCAGTTGATTAAAACCTTTTGAATAAATCTTATCAAAAATTTTAAATCAGAAAGTTCATCTCATTTATATTTGAATCTATTTCTCGCACATTTCAAAATCGAGGTAGTCATGATAAATATTTTTTTAATAGAAAAACTACCTACAACTATGAGGCTGTTGATCATTCTGAATACCACCGGGTGAGTTTGACTTTTAATTTGAATTTAACCATACATTTTTGAAGGCTATTAAAGTTAGAATGGAAAATAAATAAGTGAATCATTTCTCGTATTTTCATCATCAAATACATTTTTAGGGAGATTGCTATAATGATTGGTTGGATGAGACGAAAACCGAAGAAGATAGGTATGCTTGTTTCAATTTTCTTTAGATTAAATTTGAATTTAGATTAAATCAAAAATGGAGATTTTGATTTAAACGACTATCAACTTAAGGTTTTTTGGAAGTTTTAAAGTTTTTTGGTCTTGTTTTTGGATAATTTTTGTTGTGATCTTGTCTCATAAATAAAATTATGTTTCAAACATAAAAAATATGTTTCTTTCATTTAAAAATTTGTTTGTCGAAATATGAGGCCACGGCTACTTATTTTTAATGAAAATATTGTATGTATATATATATCCCTTATCGCATCCCTTATCGAACATAAAGATAAAACAATAAGTTAAACCGAATTCACATACAATTTAATCTATAAATCTTACTAACAAAATCAGATATGCCTGACACATAAATGAAGAAAAATAAAATATACAAATCTATATGTGTGTGTGGGTGGTGTTTTGCAAACACCGCCCTTAATATGTATTTTTAGAACCTTTAAAAAGAAGCACAGAAAAGTATGCACATTGGCGATCACTAATTAAAATTTAAGATAGAAAAAAAATACCTAAAACATTATTAAAATATAGCAATTAACTATTTAAGGAGACGGAAAGAAAAACACCGAAAGTGGTTTGATATTTTAATGAAATTTTAAGATCTTTAAAAAAATCCCTTTTCACTTTAGTTTAGCAATCAAACAGGTTTAATCTCTTCTTTTTCGTTACTGATTGGCCATGTTTAGATACAGTTTTTGTTCCTTTCCTCAATTAAATATTGATTTATGACCTCCAGTGTGTCTGTAATTAACTTCATTCCTAGCAATAATTCCAAAAATATTAATTAAGAGTATATTACGGAACACCATGAATATTAGAGATGGAAGTTATAGAGAAGAAAATAGTACTTAAATCTATACAAATAATAATTTATCATTTTAATTTATGAATTTACAATGTAAAATTTTGTTTTGCATTTTGTGATTCATGTATAAAATAATCGTTTTAAATTCATTTTATGAAATAAACATTTGTCAAATAATGTTTCAGTTCTTATTTCAGAAAGAATTACATTTGTCTCCGAGTTTTTTATGTTACAGCTGATTCAGAAATCTACACTCACAAACCAATGTATGATGTAAGTCTTATTTTAATATACTTGAGTACAAATACCTGTAAATAAATAAAAAATATTGCTTCACTCTAAACGTGAAGAAGTCTATCTCAGTTCCTGGAAATTCTATAATTAGGCGAAAAGTTAATAATAATAATTTCATTTTTATGCTGTACACAAACAGGATTTAGTAGCTTTTGATTATTTTCTTAAAAATAACAAACGGGACATAGTAGCTTTTGATAGCTTTCTTTAAAAAACAATAATCGACAGGATTTAGTGGATTTTAATCGCCTTTTTTAGAAATAACAATGCATTAAAAACATTGTTTTTTGTTAAAAATATTGATTTAATTTGGTACGTTGGTGCCAATGCAGGCTACTCTAAGTTCTACTAAGTTTTAGGCTGAAAAACTAAAAATTGCTGTTGTAAGGTTAAGATAGAAAACAATTAAACGTGTGCAGTGCAATTTATGAGTAGTCAAATTTAGAATGGCGTAATCTTAGCATTTTTTTCTCAAGATTTTGGGCATATACTTTTCAGACAATTATTGAACTGTGGAAAGTTTATTACTTATTTTAAAGTATTTTTTATGCCATTTTAACCTAAATCATTAACATTTTGGCTAACAGCATATCTCCAGCCATTTTCATACTTGAACAAAACCGGTAAGTTGCAATTTAAAAAGCCAAAACTTTCAAGAAACTATAAAAAGAATTGTTAGAAATCTGGGGAAAATCTCCTAATTTCGGTATATTCTTTTTTCCACTTCTTGTCTTCCATTCGGCAATAGGAATAAGCTACAGGTGTACCAGTTTTAAAAGAAGATGGAAATAGCTTGTGTAAGATAAAAATGACCAACTCCATTTTTTTAGAAGAAAAATGGAGTTGGTTTTCATTAAGGGATTAACTTATCAATGATTTTTTTGGAGAATATGATTTGTCTACAAGTGTATTTACTATAAAATTCCGTAATAAAATTTTATGTATTTATTTTGGTAGTAATATTTTATACGGAGTGTATCTAATAATTGAATTTTCACACACTAAGATTCAAAAAAAAAAATGTAAGAGCGTTACCTTAAATAAGATAATTAATGCTAGTAGGCGATTATGTTTTCGCTAGTTTATTCAGCTTTTTACCTTTACTTTATTCAGCTTTTTAGCTGGGAACCCTTTTCCCGCCGTATTCGAAATCCTGTCCCTCAAAACATGAAGAGTAGCCTTATTTGGAAAATAATTTAGGTTAACAAAGTTTGAGCAGGAGAGCAGTTGAAAGTTTGTGCCTCTTAGTTAATTTCCCTTTTTGTCTTATGCCACCGGAACTGATGAAGTGAATCAAAATCCTTTTGCGAGCAATTATAAAACTTGCTTCTCCAAAGATAATTCTGTGCAAAAAAAATGAAAAAAATCATCTATAACTGTTTATTATTTTTTATTATTCATTTTTAAAAATAAACAGAAAAAAATTTTGTATTTTAAGGAATACAAATTTTTATACCATTTTAATTTACTCAGTAGTTTTAAATACCAGATTCCAAAATTTGAATGGAATCTGTCGAATTTCGTTTTTGAAAAATAAAAATTTGAAAATTCGACTTCTTTCAGATGGCAAAATTGGCAAAAAACACCATTAACATTATGGGACATAAACTTACGAACACTCTCTCGCCTAAACTGCTTGAACCTTATTTTCTAGATCGCGGCTATTGTCCTTGTCTTGAGGGTCAAGAATCTAAATCGTTCGTAAAAAGGACATGTTTATTCAGATAAAGTATATTTTTTTGTCTGGTTTCGTAAATTGAAATATTGCTTGCACATTTTAACTACCATATTTAAGATATATAGGACCCTCGAACCATTAAGATATAATGATATAGGAGAAAATCCAATCATCGGATCAAGGCGCCACTCGCTAATACACACATACATAATTGTACTCAAAGCTTTTAACTGGCATTTTTAGTGGAATAGGACTTTCAAACTCCCTCGTTTTTTCGTAGCATTCTCTTTTATATGTAAATTAAGCAAGATTCAAGTTCTGCATATAAATGTGAATCTTTAAATACTTTTTTGTTATTTAACCTCTGTTTAAATTAATTATTTTTACAGGGAATTCAAGTATTTAGTGTAATTGGAGGCTATATAGGATTATGGCTTGGAGTTTCATTGTTGGATATTTTTGGTCATCTTCTCCATTTTGCGTTCACTTGTTTCTTAAAAAAGAAATCAAGCAATCGCATCAAGAACAACAGCTCTCAGTTATATAGACATGAAAAGTTGAAGATAGCTAATATCCGTTAAGATTAGTTTGCAAGCAATTTATAGCTGCCTCTTCAAGAGAAATTATAAGAATAAACGTTTTCAATCCCGAGGATTGGTTTTACATTTTTAAGTACTTTGTACAAAAATACAGAAAGCATTACTTCGGACGCAATATCTCTGTGAAATAAATAAAATGTTAATTATTTTCGAACTATTTCTTTCTACATAATAAAAATAAAGATGTCTCATATTGTAGTCAGGACCGTTTTGTTGACGTTTTCATTGACTGGATAAATCACACGATAGGATCTAGTTTCCCCTCATTGACTTCCATATGTTTTTTGTTGTCATCAGCACAAAATTATTTAAAGTCTCGTGTGTAGTTATGTGTGTACCCCCAACTAAAATATTTACCTGTAATATTTATTTTTCTTATTATACTCTGCTATTATTAAGCATTTAATTTTGATTGTCTTCTAAATTAAAAGAGTTAAAACAAAAAGAGTTGTTTCCTTATTATGACGTAAATCTTTATACCTTATATTATGCTGCATTTTAAAATAAACTTATTTGAATCGGTGTCTAAACCGATTAACCGTTTTATAATTTGTATTATTTTTTGATGCAAATTACATTAATATGCTGTTATAAATTATAGTTAAACAGATTCGTTAAATACTTAATCAATTCGATCAGCTTCATGCACATTGCTATAATGCATGCTCAAATTGTATTTAATATATCAGCGTATTAAGGTAAGCGAAAGTATTAGATAACGGTTGTAAACTCACCAAATTTGTCACAACAATAAACCTGAAATTTTAAATTTTAATTTTAAAAAATGATTACTGAGCAAAATTATTCATTTTCACTAATAGATCTCAATATAATCCTAACAGAAATGTTTGGACTTGGGAAACGTAAACAAACACAGTTCTTTTTAGTACATATGTGAATAATTTCAACTTTCGTAGAAAAACTTTTATGCCAACGCTATAAAAAACTCTTGGTCAAATAATTTAAGAATTATTATAGGGGGTTGGCAAACGACAGCGAGTAGGGAGTGGAGCCCTCTAGTAAAATAGTAAAAGCTGTTTCGGATAGAGTTTCTATTGCTTAGAATCTGCTATAGTGCTTCAAATAAAATAACTATTCCAAGATCCTTCTGTATGCAATGCGCTTGAATTGAAAGAATAATTCTGGTGTTTTTAAAATCTAGAATGTCCAATGAGAAGGATCCGTATTAGCAATAACTATCGAAGGTGAATGAGAAGTATTAAACTGAAAATGCATCTGTAAATAATCGTATTTGAAATAATTGTATAATTTAGAAAAATATTTGTACAATGTAAAAAAAATTGTCTATTGTGCATTGAAGGAGACAAAATTGTTCAATGCCCAATATAATATACAAAATTGTACAATAAAGATTTTTAAAAAAATCACTTGTGATATGTATTTAAAATTATGTGGATTATTTTGTTATGACTTACTTATTGATTGACTTACATCACTTTACTTCAAAAAAACTTACATAAAAGCATATCTTAATGGTTCATAAAGATATTCTTCTTCAACAATGCATTTTGATAACAATTCCTTCATCGAAATGTATGTCAAATATTTACTGACAAGATGGTATACTTTGATGCAAGCTCTATTGAAGCTAATTAGTGTAAGTCAACTTGGGACTCAGGTATTTTGTATTGACTACCATTAATATATATGTTCGACGCCCGGTGGCTGAGCGGTAGCGCTTCGCGCTGTCGTGCCACAGGTCCCTGGTTCGATCCTCGGGCCGGGCAGGGTTGACTCAGCCTTTCATCCCTTCAGTGGGTCGATAAATGAGTACCAAGCATGCTTGGGAACTAAACACTGGGGGTTCCGCGTTCGGCAGACCACCTGACCGGAACATCTGCTCCTGCACCCCAGAGCCCAAGGTCAAGAAAACTGAGATGGGCACAGTAGGCCTTGGCCCTCTATGGGCTGTCGCGCCACTGAGTTTAGTTTAGTTAATATATATGTTCAGTTAAAGATGAAGTAAAATAAATACATCTATTAGGGGTCGCAAATTAATATTTAAATGAGTAAAAAATAGTTCAAACACTTGAAGTCGGGAAAAAGCTAGGATCATCAAAATCAGTTTATTTACTAAGTGGGAGAGAATTTCAATTTCCCATTGAATTTAATAGAGATAGTTCAAAAACTTCTTGAATTTAATAGAGATAGTTCAAAAACGTAAAACTTCTTTTTGCTACGTTTACTGTTCGAATACTAAAATTTGCAAAAAGAAACTTTTCAATTTCCTTATTCTTTTTTTCTACAATTCTAGTTTTTTTAGTTTTGTAAATGGAAAATTATTGTATTAAAATAATGATAAACGCTTGAATTTTTTCTTCTTTTTTTACCTTTAGAATTTCATTTATGAATTTGTTAGTTTTTTTTCTCAAGTAACCAGGGTGATTAAATAGGAATAAAAACGATTGTTAAAAGAATTAATTTTATGAAATTGTAATTTTTGAATTGACAATGGAATTATTTCAAGAATACTGAGTATAGTATGTAAACTTATACCAAATGTAAACTTATATCAAACGTAAACTCAATCAAAATGCATGTAAACTTATATCAAATACATTTCTTACCTTTTTTTTTCGTTGAGATGCGTTTAAGTTTGTTATTTACTTTGTTAATTTCAAGCATTAAAGTAACATTAAACAATTTAAATTAATTAATAAAGTTAAAATAAATATAAAAAACCTATAAAGACTGGAAGAATAAATATTGCGAGCCATAATTATTATCAACGGTGCTAAAAAGGCATACTCATCATCTTACTACAAGTTCTCGAGTAGTCCTTTAACTTTTTTAAATATTTTTTTTAATATTTGCTTAAAGAAATTTAGAAACAGATGAAATTAAAATTCATTAATAATGTTAGTGATCATCAAATCTCAATGATGATTGATCTAATTAACCTTATTTTTTTTCAAAAACAATGTAACATTAAAAGGAGAAAGAAGTTGTTTCTAGAGAAAAAAAATGTACCTTTCTTTTATGTGTAAAACTATAATTTGAATATACTCTAATTTTGAGCTATTGGAGTAATTTCATAAAGTTATAGGACTTCAAAATTCGGACATTGGATGTTTTTTTGCATTTACATTGTATTGCAATAAACAAACAATTCGTGTTGTAAACTTTGAGATTGTACACAGTTTTAGATCTTTCTTAAAATTTTTTAAGAAGATGGTTCTTTTTATACACGTTCTTTTTCTTTAATGACCATAGTACTTTTAACTTCTGAGTTATTAAATTAAGAAAAAGTTGTATATTAAAGATTTGATTTTGTTCACATTTAAAATTATTTTCTTTAATATGTAAAAATTTTGTACCTTATAATTTATCATTTTTTTCGGCTATTATTAAATAAAATAATAAAAAAATAGTGAATGATTATTGAAAATTATTATTATTATTATTATTGCTTGAAATTACTTTTGGATAAGCGAATTTTATAATTGTATACAAAAACTTTTCGATTCACTTAAAAAGTTCTCGAGATATGACGAAAAACGTAAAATTTATATTAGGGGGCTCAAACTTTTGACCTCTCTCCCGCCTAAACAGTTGCATATTTTCTAGAGTGTGTCCTCCCCCCCCCCTCCCTCCTATATTTTGCGGTATATAAAATCCGTTTTTATGTTTGATTTCATAACTTAAAATATCATCAGCACTAATTAATTAGCATATTTAGGGTTAGATCCTAGTGCGATATAGAGTTCTAGTGTGGTACTGATAATCCGATCATTAGATCAAAGTAGAGCCCCTGAATTAGACTGATAGTATAGGAGCCTTAGATCAAAGTTATTCAGGATGATCCTTTTTGATTTATTTATTATTTTTTTCCCAAACTGCGCATGATTATGACTCGATTTTCATGAGCCATAGGGCCTTGTAAAAATTGGTTTTTCTTTCTAATTTTTAAGTACCGAATGGCTTTGGGAATTTACCATTGGAAGTAAATTTAGCGTTTGAAGTAGCTTTAAGAATTCAAATTATAGTTTTGCAATTTGTTTATTTAATATTATTACTTATTTATTTATTTATTATTTTAAACCTTATTGGATTAAAGAAAAAAAAAATTTTTTTTGTCAGAAAATTTATGTTTGAAAAAATATTAAATTCGAAAAAGCTCCCTCAAAATATCAAAGTCAAAAATTTAAAAGCTCATTAAGACATTTACTTAAAAAACTGTTTTGATGAATGCAAACAGTTAATGCTTCCTTAGAGAGGAACGAAGGGCTTTTCTTGTAATATTGCTCGGGATATGTTTTCAAAAACACATTTTGCTGCTTTTTTAAAAAGAAATAATATAGTTAATTGATCAGACATTTCAAAATCTCAGGTCTCTCTATCTTATATTGCAGGGCAAATAAATAAAACATAAAAAAAATAAAAGTCAATATTTTAGTGGGCAAATTTAATTTAAAGAATCTCAGTAAAAAATTGTATCTTGAGAAATATTTTGAATAAAATTTTCTTCCTGTTTTAATTATTTATGTATTTTTTAGATTGCTTTAAATTTAAATAACATAACACACATGCTTATTCATGTTCATCTGAGTACAAGTTTGTAAAAAGTGATATTTTTTCAACTGCTTTAACCAATGGCCTTTTTCTAGCTGCTTTAACAACCTCCTGAACTAAGGAAAAACACCGAAAACAAAAATTATAGAAAGAACTGATAGCAAGTTACAATCAACAGTCACAGTTTCGAACTTGATCAAATAAAATTAATTTAGAAGAATTTTTCGGTGTATTTTTAACTTCTTTTAATTGTTTAAATGTCCTAAATGCTGATGATCAAGAATTACCCTCTCTGGTATAAATATTCTATACCATAATAATAATAATGAAAAAAAAATTTAAATTTTTATATCGATACATGTGATACTGAAAAAGTATCGATTAATCGAAATCTGGTATGGTGTTTGTGTTGATGTCTGTCGGCGCTAAAAGTGATACTGGAACTTTATATTTAAACTTTTATTTTGAGCTTCATATACTTTAAAGTTGGATGAGCTTAATTTTGTAACAATTTTTAAATAAAATGGCTTATAATTATGTTGTTACGGCCCACAAGCCAACGGGTGTTGGAGCATGCGTTACAGGTATAAGAATAGAAAGTCTGTAATTTGCGTGTTGCTATGGCTAATAAAATCTCTCTGCATGATTTTTACAGATTCTAGGCCAGTAAACATTGAATGAAAGCACAATTAATAGAAAGCATGTCTTTTTGGTTACATGTAAATAAAAAATTTTCATCCCTGTAAATTTTAAAAATATGAGTACTATAAACACATGTTATTTTGTAAACAGAGAATATGTTCAAATTTTTTAAGAGTTACTCTGATGCTTGATGTCGTTTTAGTGTTACTAAACTTCAAGCAGTCTACT
This sequence comes from Parasteatoda tepidariorum, assembly GCF_982258835.1. Lineage (NCBI taxonomy): Eukaryota > Metazoa > Arthropoda > Arachnida > Araneae > Theridiidae > Parasteatoda > Parasteatoda tepidariorum. The sequence continues at coordinate 86,329,277 of NC_141757.1, forward strand.
TTATGAAATTGTTTCTTTCCTGCTCCATTTGTAGATAGATTTTTAAAAAAAAAATTTGTAACATAACTCTTTACCTTGTGCTTATCTTCTCCAGGGTACGAATCCACACTTGTTTTACAGTTTATGTTATCTATTGAAATGCTTCTTTGTCTTTACTACTAATAAGCTACTTGATCTATTGCTAGATCTTTTTGATTAATAAATTGAACATTCCTGTTTCCTAAATTACCTCCTGTGCCTAGATTTTTTTCAAAATTTAAGTTACACAATCTTTATTGCAGGAAGATTAGTGTATCGAAGCCTGTGTCAATAAAGTCACTTAATTTCTGTGGCATTCGAGACACTAGGAGGGCGGAAAGCATCACAGATTTAAAAACATTTTTGCAAATTAATGGGAATGTTTCCGCATCAGTACCTACTATCACGGAGGCATCAAATCGTTTTTGTTGGAAAAAATTTGAAAACAATATGTTGTGGTTTAACCAAGGTTGGCTATGAGTGCCTCTTACACCCGTAAAGATGGTTTACTTCTGTGAAGTATCTTTTTTCGTTTCCTGCATGCCACTGCCTGATTAGTCGCCAAAGCTTAGTGATTATTCTAATTTTCTCTCCCAACTATTAATAAAATAGTAAAATAACTTTAATTTGATTTTGTAAGTTTAAAGTTTGGTTATAATTTTGTCTACATGCTATTTTTTTTAGTGCTAGTTATTTTTGTCCCCTGAGATGTGCAATTACTTATTAACTTATTTTTTATTTTGTTTCTTCTACAATTTTCGATGTATGCTACACATTATTGTGTGTTTGGTAGAATTGCTACTATGGGTAAAACAATTTCATCTCAATCTATATAATTGCTTTAGCATGAATATCTGTTTTAAAGTTTTAAAAAAATATGTATACTTTTCTTTACAAATTCATATATATTAAAAAAATGTGTTAGAAAGTTAAATAAACATTTTACTACACTCAATAGAGGCCTCTACATGCTAGCAAAAGATATGCTAGAAACTCTATAATTGTAAGCTTGCTTTAGCAAAGACATAATAGCAGAAAAAGAATTTCAAACTTGAAAATTCTTTCACATCAAGAATTATCATTCTATTATTTCTATTTATCCAATCAATGCCGAAATTCTGGTGGGCCACCTGACGATGTTCCCCCATCTACCTTCCTGTCCTGATAAAAACACTTGAAATAAAAAGTTATATTCATTATTTCAATTTGAAAACAGCATCTATAAATTTGTTATGAATAAATTTTTTTTAATTGTGAAAAAATTCATAATTCATATAAAATTGACCGATTGCTGAAAATTACAACTTTACATAATTTTATTGAGGCATTTTCTTCTTGCTGACGTGAATATTTTGTCTCATAAGCAATGCGGGTTAGAAAAAAAATCTGTTTCTTAACAAAAAATCCTAGAAACCCAGTTTTTTTTAAAAATCAGGTTTGTTTGTTTTTTGTTTATGTATAAAACGATGGGTAAAATTATGCTATAAATAAAAAGCAACTAAGCTATTATAAAGCATAATCAGGAAAACTTTTTCAACTATTAATTAATATTATCAATAAAGAATTAAAAAATATCCACTTTTCTTCCATAACCGTACTAACATGATAAGAAAGAATAATTGTAGCTTTTGAATGTATGATTATAGAATGTGTTACATTTCAACTTAACATACAAATAAAATTTTAACATCAAAATGTTATGTTAGTAGTGTATGTAAAAAAATGAGCTCCCTTTGTTTGTCAGTATTTATGAAATGTTATACTTTAGCATCATTTAATACCATTAATTAGCAATATTCAGTCTACAACAATCTGTATCAATTTACTTATTAAAGTAATTGTGTCCTTTTTTTCATAAAAAAATGAAAAGTTATATTTTTTAATTAAAATTTTTTCCGAAAATTATGAGATTTTCGATGATTTAATAATAAATAAGAGTAAATTATTATTTTTTTTTTAGATTTATTTCAACAGAATGAAGCTTTAAGCATAACAATGCTTATAAGTAATTCAACATTAAATGAAATAAGATACACTGATAATAATTTAAATAAATTTTTAATATTTCTGAATTATACTCTTTTATGCAAACAAAGTATTTTGAAAATATTACAACCATTAAAAAAGATTATTCTCATATCAGAAAAAAATTCTAAAAATATATTGATTATTAATATATTAAGTTCAGAAAAGCACATCACTCCCATATTTATTCTTTTGATTGTTGCAAACATAATGTATTGTTTTAAAAAATTAAAAAAATACTAATAATAATAACAACATTTGATCTAAACTCTTCTATAATTGCATTTTTTAAAGAATTATCTAAGCATGGAGCTGGTGATAGTCTGTATTATTTTAGGAATTTTTAGCAAATTATGACTTAATTTTAAATATACTTGAATTAATTAGTTTTAAAAATATATTTTTTCAGAAGAGAAATATGTAAACATTTAAAAATTGCAAATCACATATGCTTATTTAAAGTAACCCAGACTCAGATATTTATTTCAAGATTAAAAAGATTTTATGGGAAAATTAACTATTTTATTATTTAGTTATATTTATACTTAAAGTACTTATATAAAAAGTTTTTTTCTTTAAAAAAAAAAACTATTAGGTTTAAACCATAAACCAGCCTTCCCTGAAGTTATGTCTTCTCTTAGTCATTAAGTTATTCCATCATTACAAACATAATATTTGCAAACTTAAAATATATTTAACTCACTTAAGATTTATTGTTTCGATATTTTTTGTCAAAATGATTATTGACGCTATTTGCACTTACTGTTATTTTTATTAACTTATGGAAATTTAAAATTTCTTTAAACGGTAAACTTATATCCTTTCAGTTTTTAAATATCTATACATTAATAAAAAATTCTAAAAAAGTGTAAAAAACACTTGAAGTTATTGTAACATAAATTATTAAACTGTCTTACTTTTCTATTTTTTAAATTCAATGAATTTAAAGTCTAAACTGCATTGTTACAGAAAATACAATTCTTCTGTTGCATTTAATTAGACAGACGAGGGACCATTCAAATCATACTATTTATTGCATATCTGTATACTTTTTTTAACTAAGAGAGGGAAGTTCTAAGTGAGTGAAATGTTCACCTATAATCTAATGCAGTGTTTCCCAAAGTGTGGTACGCGTACCCCTAGGGGTACGGGAGCACCCATAAGCAGAATATTTTCAAATGTTCTGCAACAGGACTTATTAATTTATACAAATGTTCTGCAAACATTTCACAGCGAAAAAAAGTAATCTTTACGTTAAAATACAATATATTTTCATTTATTAAAATACAGGATCATACACAGATACACTACATTATTTTTTAAACCGAGGCAAACATTCTTGATTTGTTACTTTTTCAATCACTTTTGAAGTGCAAAATTTTGTTAATGACGATGATGATGATGAATTATTAATAAAATGCCTATGATATGAAGGTCCGAACATTAAAATAAGGGCTGCCTTAAAAATCTGTAGAAGAATGTATGAAATTAGGGTTGGGGATTGTTCTGCAAGACTACCGGAGCTCGCAGGAAAACGCTGTCAATTATTCAAAATACAAATTGTTCTGCAAGGCTTCGTTTGTTCTGCCACGTACGTCACAGTTATAGGCACTTTCTGCTTTTGGGCGGGAGCAGTTTAGCGGGGGTAGGTGTTCTTATGCGAAACATCTTGCAACAAACAAAAATTTTTAAAAAAATATTTAAAAACAAAGCCAGCCATGAAAATCTACAATTACGTATTTTTCTATTGGCTATTTTTTGCAGAGTTAACAGTTCATAACTAGCGGTCTCAACAGCCAGTTGTGATTTTTAACTTTTGTGCAATTTTTTAGAGTAAAAAATACATTAATCTTCTTATTAGTGGTACACAGCGTTACGAAAAATTTAGAAAGGGAACGCAAAAGTCATAAGTTTTGGAAACACTGATCTAATGTAATCCTTTTAATTTTGAATAAAATAATTTTCAATAAGTTTTTGAAAAATTCCTCATTAAATCAAATTGCTCATAAACAACTTTTCTATATATATATATATTTTTTTTATCATTAAGCTAACCATTTTTTTTAGAAAACAAAATTTTTTCTTTGCTTACACCTGGAATTTTGTTTCATTACAGCTGACTCTACTTAACTTGTTTGACAGCAAAATGAAAAATTTATTTTTTCATTATAATAAACAAAATGTATAGAACATTTAATTTTATACATAGTATTATGTATACAAAATAATTTTGGTTTTTAAAATACCCTTATCAAAGCTACTGGACGAATGACATGACTTTACAACCGCCTGATGAAATTTTATAGAAATCGTCCAATGGTTGGTGAGAATGATTTTACTATGAAGATATGGTTTTAGACATGTGTTTGCAAAAAAGGGACATTTATGAAGATCATTAACATCTTATTTAAAACTTCATAATTAATTTTTTAAAATAATATCTATAGTCTAATTCAGGAGTGTCAAACTCAAAAGCTAACTTGGGCCAAATAAACAATGCTTAACTTTAGGTGGGACGCAAAAAAAAAAAAAAAAAAATCAATGTTCATAGAAACAAATATTTTTATTTTGAATAGTACATTGTAATAAACATATATAAAGTTAAATTATTGTTTGATACTTGACATCTCTTCTCTGCTACTATCTCTCCTATGTCGGGAGAAATTTTATTGGCCGAGACTACTTTCAAAATTGACCCAACCTGAGTGTTATTAATACGGTTTCGAACAGGAGATTTATTTCCGTTCATAACAGAAAATAATTGCTCACACTGATAAGTACTTCCAAACATGGAAATAATTTCATATGCGAATTTTCGAGTATTTTCAAACCTTGCCGGTAAATATTTGTAAAATTTAGGCACACCCACTTCAATGAATTTTGCCTTCAAATTTGAGTCGCACTGAATCTCAATCACTTCCATTTGCATATAACTGGGTACTGAGCAGGGTTGGGTTTTTGACGTCAAAAAGTGGTTTTTGACATGACAAGGGTATAATACTGGTTTAAACCGTCAAAAATGTCAAAAACTAAAGTTTGCCAAAAAAATATATAAACTTCAAAACTACCAACAGTTGCCATGCATTATATTGAAATTTAATTATACTATAGGTAATCAGCAGGTTTTAAAATATTTTTTAATTAAAATTAAGGTAAAATAACAGATTTAAAATTTCAGAAATTTATATTCAAATGCATGTGCAGAAAAATTTTGCACAAAATTTTTTTAAATATTTATATTTTGAAAAAAAAAAATTTTTTTTTTTGATACTTAAGAAAATTAAAAGTTTATTACTATGCATTTTTGACATATAAGGAACATATAACTAATATTTATAAGGAACTTACAAGTTATGTTGTATAAATACAAACTTGATACAAGTGTATGAAAAAAAATTTTAATGTTATACTGAATATCTTTATTATCCAGTATGTTAATTTGAATTTAAAAGTAGTTATATTTGTGAATAATGATAAATATAATTCATATTGTTTATTATATTTATTTATAATTATTACACTTATCATTTTAAAACAATTTTTACCTCTTAATTTTTTTCCCCTACTTGTATTAAGAATACAAATAATGCATATCTTGAAAGCAAGAAGTAATTATTCAACAGTTGAATATTTAGATATTCAACAAAACTATGCATATAGTATTCAGCAAAATGAAATTCTCAAGTATTTGGATAAACTAAATTTTCAGCATAGTAAATGAATAGGCTGAATATACTATAAATCGACACTAACTATTCTGTGTATTTAACAGAAAGCACTTAAATTTGTATTGTCTTATGTTAAAAAGATTATTAAGAAGATTTAAAAGAATATTGAAAAGATTTTTCTTTAAAAGATGTCTAATGTGCAAAACTGCTAATGTTTATCTTTAAAAATGTCTAATTTTTAGTATAATCTATACTATACACTAAATTTGGTTATAAATAAATTTCTTAATAATATCACTGCAGATTTTCAATAACACATGAAAATGAATACATAATATTACAAAAGATGTGAGCTTTCAAAAGTACAAGATTTTGGTTACTATTCAAAATATAAGTGTTTCTTCAAAATTTTAAATTGATTTTTTCTAGAACATATTTAAAAACACTATCCTTCATAAAAAATATATAAATTTTATGTATTAATTAAATTTCACATATGAATATAGGTTTTTGACATTTTTGACAGTGAGGTTTTTGACGTGACGGTTTAAACCATGGTTTAAACTGTCAAAAACTGTCACATGTCAAAAACCTGCCAACCCTGGTACTGAGTCTATATTTATTGAGAAAATCAAAGAAAACAAACAAAATTTGTCTTCCAAATAATTAAAATCTTCAAACCTTGTTTCAAATTCTGTTCTAAGATTTGAAATTTTATTCTGCGTATTTTTGATACAATGCAGTATCGTCTAAACTAGATTTGTTCTTGTTGCACCTTGGGAAGTGCGTTAAATCTTCATTTTTCAGTTGCCTTTCCCAAAGAAATAGTTTACTTTTGAATGTTTTTTTAATTATGTCAAACATGTTCGTAATGATCTGATCCTTGCCTTGTAACAATAAATTTAAATCCAGTGTTTTCACTACAGCGCAAGTATCTCGAATATTTTTTTCTTTTCTCGCATTAAAAGATGATTAACGCGAGAAGTTCGCGCACTCTATTAATCAATTTTAAAATACACGAATCTCTCGAATTTTGGAAAAAATTTCGTCCTCCGCAAATTTTAATAAAATCCGCCATTTTGAAAAAGACATGAAAACAGCTACGACAAGTGTTGAGAAAAAAAATGAGTCCCTTATAATAAGTTGTTTAAAGTTAGCTCTATTTTTAGCTGTAAATGAATTACTGAACTCCCTCACCAACAATTAACAGCAATTTATAAAAGTTGAAGTCTGTGAAAACTGTGATAACCTAACAAGAAGTATGAACATGGAAATAACTTCAACGAACTTCACTATACTATAACAGAAATAATTGAAAAGCCTATACTGGCAGATGTAGAGGATAGGAAAGTGCATGCACAATGCTACAAATTTAATTAGTGATTCCGAATAGTTCAGCATCTGTCATTTAGCACCCAAAACCGAATTAAAACAAAATATTGTAACAGATTTGACTGATGAGCATTTGAGCAACCTAATGAGAATAGCTGATGAAAAAGTAGATATGGAACATTTTCCATATGATGATGCAATAAAAATATTCAATGGTTTAGAAATTAGAAGATGTTAAAAATGTATTATAATTAAAGAAATATTTTTTTCCCAAGTCTATTCGTGTTTTTTTAATTTTTAGAAATCTCACCCTGTTTTTGAGAAAGAGCGAAAAATTCTCTCCCATTTTTTTTTCTGTAATGAAAACACTGAAATCAAATAAGTGTTTGGTTATATCAACCATAAAAGATAAATCTTGCAGCCATATTTGATCGGAGAACAAACTTGTATCTTGATTTATAGTTTGTAAAAACTTACATATTTTTTCTTTCAAATCCCAGAATTGATTGAGAACCTTGGAGCAAGATGACCAACTTACCTCGCTATAATAGGATAAACCTGATTATGTACTATCTAATTGATAGCTTAGTGTGAAACGGACTCCATTTCGGCCAATTAGAATTTTACATTTTTGAACGGACAATTTAAAATGATCCGTATAGTTTATAAATAAAGTATATTATAATTTTAAGTTTCGTTTATTATTATTATAGTTTCGTTTCTAATTCACATTTCAATTTTATTTTTACTTTGCTTCGGATATATTGACTGGGCCACAAAACTTTGGTCGCGACTTTGACACCCCTTGTCTAATTAGAAACTTTCTTTAAATCTATATTACCAGTGTAATTGTCCCCAAAATGCATGTTTTATCTAAATCTTAACAGAATGTATTTCCTTACGCAATAAATATGAGTTTTAAAATGTTACCATGAAATATCTAAACTTCATTACCTAGTCACTGTCAAAAAAAGGTAGTTCTTTTCAAGCCGAAACTTTTTTTATTAATTTTCGTAATTATATGGCTCCTTTTTTAATTGAATTTTATTTTGAAATAATTTTCAATATTTTAGAATTTTGATTTCATAGTGTTTATAAATACTTAGCAAGTTTGTATATTAAAATATGTGTTTGTAAAATGGAATTATACAATGTTATTTGTTTTCTATTATTGTAGGAAATTTCACCTCTCCAGATGATCTCAACTTACTTCTTGCAAAAAATACTCGTTTGGAGATTTACTCAGTCACTCCTGAAGGCCTGAGAGCTATTAAAGAAATTGGCATCTATGGTCGGATTACTGTAATGAAGTTATTTCGCCCTCCGGTAATCATATTGATACTTTTCTCACTGTATTTTTCATTGTGTTTATAATTGTTTTCTTTTTTTTATTACATTTTTGCTATTATAACTAATACAGATTTATTGTGGAAAAAATATTTTTCAATTAACCCAGTTTGGTTTGGAAAGTGTATTTTTTCCAGCTTTAACGCACGAAAGAAAATACAAAAATACTATTATCCGCAACTTTTAGTGTGCTTTCATTTTAGATTACAAATATTTAAACCAATTGCTAATTATTTTTATTTGCAAGAAATAATCGATAGGATGCGATATTGTAATTTTTAACTTGAGGAATGGAAAAGGGGAAAAAAAACAACTCTCTACTGTTATAAGGAATTAGGCTATGACTGTTGTATCGTATTGCGTCCAGAGCTATAGCAAAGGATAATTATAGTTAATATTGTAGTAATAATATTTACAATAATTATCTATAAAATAAAATTAAAAAAAGGTACTTTTTTATGATTTACTTAAAAAGTTAAGTTGAAATTAATTAGTCTTTTCAAGCTTATTATCTAATTTTATAATGTATTTTATCCATATTTAAATTTTTTTATATATTTTCATAAATACGAGAAGCAATAAACTTTTTATTGTTCGACTTTCTTAATTTTTACTAGTGGTCTTTTAAATTGTAGAAAAATAAATCTTATTAGTCTGAAATCCATCAAACCAAAATAAGGTCTTTTTCCATTTTCATGTAATCAAAACCTTTATCGCAGTATTAAATTTCAATTTTTTTATTTCATTATTTTTCTTTAAATCTTCATGCCATTGAACATATTTTCCACATCAGAAGATTGTAATTAATATTTCTCCTCCATATAAATGTCATTTGTCCTACTTATTTTGATAATTGCTGCTAGAAGGGTAGCTTTGTGCACTAGAGAAAAAAATTTATTTTTTTTATATTACTCCTGGTGTCATAAATTTGTTATTAAATATATTTTTATTTTATAATTTTTTTTTATAAATTGAATATTAGTAAAATATTAGTATGAAAAATTTAATGTCTTTTTTGCATTTGCTTTAAAAATACTTTTCAAAATAGGCCAAATGCCTCTCCTATAGAATTTATATACTTTTTTAGCTTTTGACTATACTAAAGTATAGTTGAAATATTAATGTAAATGATAAAAAGTTTTGCATTCTAAATGTAATATTGATTACATGTTTCTTCATTCTTGTTTCGATTTTATTTATACCATATTTTGATATTTTAAATCTAAATTTTATTACTTTTAGGATGAAAAGAAGGATTTGCTCTTTCTACTTACCCATAAATATAATGCCTGCATCTTAGAATGTGTTTATGAAAAAGGCTCGATGGAAATTATTACTAAAGCTCATGGAAATGTTGCGGTTTGTATCATGAAATATTATACTCATTTTTTCTATATGCTTCTCATCATACCTCCATTTACTGAGGCCAAGATTCTTAATAATAAGTTTGGATTTAATGATAAGTTATGATGCAATGATAAGTTGTTAATGTATTTATGGTTCTAATTTTAGTTATTATTTGGCTCAACAAAAAGCTTTTTAGCTATCAAAACTAATATAACAATTTTCATCTCTTCAAGTTATGCATCTAATTACTGTATATCATATATCCTGCTTTGTTTCATTCTTTTAATTGTGCTGCATAACAAAGCATCTATTATATTTATCTTATGATTTATTTTATAATTTTAAATTCTGATACAAGACAAATATTTTATTTCTGGCTAATTTAATTATTATTTTATTAGACATATTCAAATTTTATACTTTTTTCATTTTCTCTGGGAGATAAATATATGTTTTACTCAATTTAATTTTGATTTGTTACTTGAAATGTATTTTTAAAAGCTTAGTTAGATTTTGTTATAAAAATGTAATTAGTTGAGGAACAGTATTTAATAAAAATAATTTTATAATATAAGTGAGCCCATAAATGTATTTGTCTTTGTATATTTCTTCATAGACAAGGATGAGCTTTTTTATAAACATATTGTTAAGAAAAAGAAAAATTCAGCTATTTTAATGAAAATTCCATTTTATTTAATTCCCCAAGAAAGGATCTGTTTTGTCCACTTTTTATTATTACGAAAAATTACTTAATACAGCAAAAAGAGAAAGCCAAATTTTTCTTCCTAGGGTTACTACAATACAATTTGTTTCTGCTTTGCATATTTAAATAAATTGTGCTAATGGACTTTATTATCAAATTTTCTTGCTAATAATCACCGTTTTTATACATGTGTTTAGCATGATTAATTAATTAAAAAAAATAGATTTAAAGAAATGCTTGGAATATCAAACTTTTTGTTTACAGTATTTGTTAGAATTACTATTTATATTCTGATGTGCAATTAACTATAAAATTGTTGAATAATTGTAGGTACACAAATGTATACTGTTTAAATTTGATGAAATTATTTGTTATTGTCTTACAGGATACCATTGCTAGACCTTCAGAGACTGGAAGCATTGGTATCATTGATCCTCTTTGTCGGATAATTGGGTTACGGTTATATGATGGTCTCTTTAAAGTTATTCCCTTAGATAAAGATATGAAAGAACTCAAGGCTTTCAATGTGAGGTAATTACAATATTTTAAACTCAAAATAAGTTTTCTATATTTTTTGTTCTTGCTTTGATTTTGTCTCAAACCTTGTGAGTGAAAAAAAAAGTTTTATAATGTATTCTGATCCAACACTTAACTAAGTAACAGTTCTTCTTCTTAACTCTATACTAAATATTTTATCATTTACTAAATGGTCAACTGCTATGCCTAATATATTTCTAAATTAAAAGCGCAATGGATTGTGGGATTTAAAGTGTATTACATTATTTCTGTAATACCAAATTGCAGCAGTAATAGGTAAAAAAAAATTATTTTAAATTTTATATTATGTATGCATAACTATTATTTATTAATAAAACGCGTATTTACAAATATAGTTTTTTACAAATCGTAATTAGATATTTATGTTTTAAAATAAGACTTCGTTAGAGACGTTTTTTATCGATTTTCACGCATACTTGTACTATACACTGTTAAAAAAAGTGGTTACGTTCAACTCAATCGTAGATATTTGGCCAAATATAAATTGCTATTATATCTACTTATTATATTTCTCAGTTGAAATCGCTGGGAATTCTACATAGTATATGAGATATATAGTAAATATAAGTATAACATGGTATGTATAATAATCATAAGTATATATAGTAAGCATAGTAAATATAAACTGTTGTATTAAATATTGCTTTATTTTAATAGAAATAATTATTTTCAAACCATATTAAAGTGATGATTCTAATTTTAAAATGTAAAGGTCTTATTAGAAATATTTTTGAGGCCATGTTACTAATTAAATTCAAAAATTTTATGTGTTGTTAGGTAAGTTTTTAGCTTGATAAAGCATTTTAGATAATAACTTAAGCTGCTCTCCAAGCTGAAGAAGCTACAATGTAAAAAATTTTCATTGCTTATTCATATTTTTGCTGAAATAAAATGTTACTCCATGACAAAGAAAAATTATTAATGCTCAATCATATTTATCACATCTAGTAACAAGAATTGAAAGCTAGTTTCATTTTAGGGCCATCACTGGCAACTAACTATAGAAACTAATTTTTTTTTTAATAAAAAAACAGCTAAAAATTGACTGTTTTTAAAAAAATACCGACTAATTTTGTAAAAAGGTGACCATTTGATAAATCATGTTGTCAAATAGACAGCCTGCAATTTTTCTCTGGTAGTAATCCCTTTTGTTGGCCTGTAAAATACCTCTTTTCTCAGTATCTATATTAAAACTGAATAGTATTAATGCAGTTTTATTGGACACCAAATATGCTAATTTTACCTGTAGTAGTATATTTGGTTCTGATAGAGTAGTTTTAGTCTGACGGAGTCTTCATTAATTTTGCTTTTCAGTACATAACTTATTTTTTATCTATTTTAAAAACAAAATAACATTAAAAAATAAACGTCATTTCATATAACTTAAGTACTGATTTGGTGACATAGTCCGCCTAAGCTACGTTGATTATTGAGTTAATCTTACAAAATGAATAAAAAATAATTAAGCATCTCAGAACATGCAATAAACTCCTTTTTTGATTAATGAGAGCAATCATCACTGACGTTTTTATTTATTTTTTTTTAAAAATTGTCTGCAGTTTCATTTATATCAATGGCACGAGCTCTAAACCTATGAAAAAATTCCATTTTTTTTAAATGTCTCTCCTAAACAATCTAATCTAAGTTTTTGAATGATTTTTAAGATTTTTTTATTTTATTTCCAATGGCAGACATGAAAGACAAATTTGTAGCCTAGAATAATATAAAGAATATATTGTTCTCGGCTACAAATTTGTCTTTCATGTCTGCCATTGGAAATAAAAAAAAATCTTAACAATCATTCAAAAACATTTTATCATCATTTTATAATCTTATAACATTTTATAATCATTCAATCATTTTTAAGATTATGGGGGCTAAAATTGCCCTTTTGCACTCTGTCCAAATATCAGGACGATAGAACAAAGAACTGTTCTCGAGTATCTAAATCTGGAAGATGGAACTGTTCTGGAGTTATGAGTCACATACTAACTCTTCATTTTATTATTATAGATTTGTATGTTTTTTCTTATTAAATGTATATTGTTATGATTGAAGATCTATAAATTTTCGTATTTTGAAAAAAATATAGATGTATCAAAAATAAATGTAAAGGTTAGTGATTAGAAAAAATTATTTATTTATTTATTTATTATTATTGTTTTGATGCCTTGTTAGGCCTTTGATCTGTGATAAAATTTAATAAGTTTGATTACTGAAGAGGTGTTTTTTAAAGGTTATTCTTTCATTATTCAAAACCTTAAAGTATTTTTAATAGTGTTTTGGCTTGTAATGAATTAATCTTATATTTATTTGTACTTAATTTAGGATGGAAGAATTACTTGTTCATGACATCCAGTTTCTTCATGGCTATTCAAATCCTACTGTTGTTCTTGTGTATCAAGATGCAAATGCCAGACACGTGAATACATATGAAATTTCTATGAGAGATAAGGAATTTACAAAAGGCCCATGGCAGCAAAATAATGTTGAAATTGAAGCTACAACAGTGATAGCAGGTTGAGTTGTTTCTTCTAATTTAATCTTCATCATTTTACTTTAAATATCAACTGATTTAACTAAAATTATTTAGTTTTTTTTTTTAAATTTATAAATTCATAATTGATAGCAAACTGCATTTGTGTATTAACTGTAAATTCCATTTTAGTTCCTGAACCTTTCTGCGGAGCAATTGTGATTGGTCAAGAATCTATTACTTATTATCATGGTGATAAACACATAGCTATTGCACCACCTCTTATCAAGGTAATTTTAAATGTTTGACTCATATCTGTTTTTTGCATTCTGTCAGTCAAACTGACCTCCCTGCTCTGCCATTTCACATTGATCAGTTTCAAAGCCTAGATCAAAAACTATAGAAATTAATATTAATTTAGAAATAAGTGCAAAAAAGCATCCAAACAAGGAAAAATATGTTGCAAGAAATTTGAAATTTGTTCATGGGCTTTTTGCTCTGTATAACTACTGATGTTTTGTTCTGCTTCACCAAACCACTGCAATTTCTCATTGCTTGACAATTTCCTCTTGATCCATCTCAAGCTCAAATTTTAGAAAAATACTAAATTATGTATTTAATTTGAAATATTCACAAATAGGCTCTAAAGGAAAAAAAAAAGTTTCTCATTTGCAACTCTCTGATTATTATTCTTAAACTATGATAAGAATTTTGGGTCAGGTGTTTAGTTTGGAATTACCATGTAAAAAAGCAACAAAGAAGCCAAAAAATGACAATGCTTTTAATGCATATGCTTTTTGAAGGCGAATTGTTAATTGTTGCAATTGGAAAATATTGAATGGCAATCATTTATCGAAAAACAAATTATCTTTTTTCACAAGTGCAATACTAAAAAGAAGTGCATTGTAAAAGTGAAAAACTGTAAAATAAATATAATATAGAATGCAAAACTAATATTCAGTGATGGGGGAAAACTGTATAAAAAATTGAAAAATGGGCTTTAGGATTAATATTTGTTGTGTGATCTTATTAGTTTTTGATTCATCTACATTTATTGATTTCTTTTAAAGTAAAATGTGTTCTTCTTTATTATGTGAATGAAGAAATTACTTACAGAATTAAATAACAAATCGTATCTTTTGTGTCAAAATTGATTAGCCCGTGGGCTAATATAAAGATAACCCACCTTTACAAGATTTTCAAGTGCTGGTGCTGCTTTTGGTGATAAATATCATGATTTTCATATTGGATATAGGATGTTTCTGTTCATATTGCTATTATTTTGTAGGCTACCTGTCTGAAGACAATATTAAGAAACAATATGATGCAAAAATTTCTATTTTGGAAAGAATTTGCTCTGCACCCCACACGCTTTAAATATTTATAGCTTAGTAATTTAACCCTTTATTGACTCATGAGTTTTATTTATTGAACTAAACAATCTTTCTTGAGTATATGAGCAAATCCATAGTTATTCTAATCTTGTTTTAGGCTGAATTTGTTAGTTTTTCTCCTGAAATTAATAGAAAATAATAACTCTTTTTATAAGAGCAATTTTCTTTCTGAGCAATGCAAGTTGATATTTTATATGAATTTCAATTTTATTCTGCATTTGTGCTTGCTACTTAACATTTTCGAAATTCTTTGTATATTTTATTTTGTTAATGAATTTAAAATATTTCAATTAAAATTATTATTGTTTTAGATTTAAACATTAATTAAGTTGTAAAATGAATCTTTTTGTTACAAATTTTGATGTTAAATATTTTAAACTTGAAAAGGCTGTTGGAAAGTTATTTATATTTACCACTTGTTATTTTATTTCAGCAAAGTGTCATAAATTGTTACTGCAAAGTGGATGAAAATGGATCTCGCTATTTACTTGGAAATATGTGTGGTCGCTTATTTATGCTGTTATTGGAAAAAGAAGAAAAGATGGATGGAACTGTAGTTGTTAGAGACCTGAAGTTTGAATTTCTTGGAGAGGTATATTTTGATTTCATGTATCAAATTAATATGCTTTCTATCATACATTGTTTGGAGACTTGCTGCCTCAGAATGTCACATCATAAAACAACAAGAGAAAATGCATTTCTTGCATATAAAGTTTTATGACTGTTTTGTACATAATTTTAGCTAAGATTTGTTATAAATCTGCGCACGTTTTTCACTATTTTTCTTGCTAACAATTTCACCATTTTTCTTGCTGCCTATGCGGGGTTTGGATTGCACTTGTGTTGGCAAATAAATGTGATGTTATGTTAAATTTGAAGTAATAAATATTTGTAAAATTGTTATCCATGTTAATTTTAAGCTTAAATTCAATTGCCAGTTATAATTTTGAGGTGATGTGCCCCGTGGCATAATCATAGTGACATTGTTGCAGAACGCAGAGTTATTGCAGAAAGATTTTTCATTTGGGAAGTTGAAAATTTAGGTTTTCTTTTCTTCAGAGTTTATGGAAAGATGTTTCTCTTTTTCTACAGAATTGTATTCTGAAGATTGCCTTTATTGTGCATCTGAAGGGAAAGAAATGCTCATGATTTTTTTTTCTATTCTCATTTGTGAATTAAAAAAATTTAACAATGATTGGCTGGCATCTGCTGGAATTTCAAATTAATAAAATAAAATATAAATGTATACGAAATCGCATAAGTATAAAAGATAGTTCGCTCCAGAAATATTTTTCTTTCATTTTCTTAAAGATCACAATACTTAACATTTTAATAAAATATGACTGTGAGTGAGGAATTTGTTCCAAATTCCGATTTGTTGCAAAAGAATTAATGAATCATTGTGGGAGTACATTTATCGCTTTTTTTAAAAATTTGGTTGAAATGAAATAGATTTAATGTTTTTAATATGATCTTGCTCGCACAAAAATTTTAAATCTTGCTTTTGAGTCTACTTCATCACTCATAAATCATGCTGATTCTGTCGTAAATTTATGTAGTGGTTTGTAATCATTTAGATTACACTGAGCCACAATTTTCTCATGTTAGCCATTTAACTTTCTTCTTTTGAGTTCAGTTGATGTTAGGTTCTTCATTGACCTCATTGCAAAATTAAATTTAAAATTATGAACTTAAAATTTTTACTAATAAAATTAACTCTGATTTAATTTAAAGTGTTAATCTTTTAAAAGAAGAATTTTCATTTCATTCTGATGTATTGATTCCAATTAATATTGTTTTAAAAAAAAATTATAAAATTCATTTGGCTATAAAATTTATTATAAAAAGTTTTTTTTTTTTCAATTTTAGATAAGCTTTTATTTTAACTAGCAAACAAGTAGAAAGACAATTAAACAAACGTTTAACAATTAGAATTTGACAGTAAAACTTTTTAATTTGGCTTCAGAATATATTTCAACTAGCATGACTTGTTTGAGTGTTTATAGAATTCTTTGTATTTTTTTAGATTACAATTCCAGAATGTATAACCTATTTAGACAATGGAGTTGTTTATGTAGGATCCAGATTGGGAGATTCTCAACTTGTTAAACTTAATGTGAATGCTAATGAAAGTGGATCTTTCACAGAAACAATGGAAACATTCACCAATCTTGGTCCAATTGTAGATATGTGTGTTGTTGACTTAGAACGACAAGGGCAGGGTCAGGTAATCAAGTATACTTTTTTTTTTTTTTACAATAATGTATTAAAGACTAAAATTCATTGCATTTTGAGGAACTGCTATGCTTTGAATAGTTATTGTATGATTGTTGCTAAAGAGATATTAGGAATTCTCTAAAATTTACTAAGCATGAAAAGAACTCTTGTTCTGAAAAATTGGAATGCAAATTCTACCTAACTGTAACCATAAGTAGCTATAATATCTATATGATAAATTAATAGTTTTAGTTTTGAAGCTTAAGTCATTTAAGGACATTACCTACTTTGCTAAATAACAACTGTACAAGAAACCATCTTTTTTTTTTAAAGTACTATTTTGAGATAAATAAAAGTAATATATTGCAGTTCTTTAAATTATTTTATATGTATGGTTTTTTTAAAACAATTTACCTAAATTTTTGAAATAATTACAATTGATCTGAATTCTCTGGATTTTTTTTTAATATTTAATCTAAAATCCTGTTTTTATAAAACAGGAAGTAATTAAAATGAAGTTTTGGGATTATTTTTTTATCTGAAATTCTGTTTCTGTGAAATGTAAATACACCCTGATTTGAAATTTTATTAAGAATAAATTTTTCAGAGTTAAGCTTTTTGTATTTGTGATTACCTAATGTTTCTATCTTATTTAAAGTGTTATGGTTATTTTATTTCAAAAAGAACTAGGTGTATATTTTATTGTTCATGCAGACGTGCCAACTCTCCCGCATTTTGCGGGAGTCTCCCGAATTTTGAGTTATTCTCCCGCCCTCCGGAATTGATTTGAAAAACTCCCGAATTTTACTGCGATCGACGGCCAAACTCAGAATTACCTAATTTTTCCGCGAGTGCGAAGGTAAGTTTTTCTTTCAGCTTGAATTCCATCCCCTCTTATCAAACTACCATCTGCCTGAAGCATAGCTGAACATGCTTTATTTTCCCCCCTCTTCAACGTTACCTCTTAACACTCCTATTTCACCCGCCCCCTTACACTGGGGGCGGGTGAAATTTTCCTCTTCTTTCGTGTGGAGTTGAATGCAATGACGTCACATGTCGTTATCGAGTGACGTCCGTTCAGGAGTGGGGAAACTCGTACTCTGGATAGTTGGAATTGATATTGTATCTTGCTGTTTTTATAGTTTTTAATGCGTATTTTTCCACGGTTGGCAACAAGCTCGTAAACTAGCAACGTGATATCAATTATTCGTTTAGTCTTCGTATATTTAAAAAAAAAAAATTTCAAGGATGTCTTAAGTCGAAAAGGAAGTATGGATCAATTTCAACAAATCATGTACCAATGACTTTAGCAAGACTTAATTGCGGAGAGCTAAGTCTGCAACTCTTTTTTTCATGCATACAGTAGAGAACCATTTATCTGGTATCCAGATAATCCGGAAAAAAAATTTGCTCGGTTCTCCCGCCGTTTTGAACTAAAACGATATGAAAAAAAAAGCGGAAACTGGACTAATCCTTGAAGTTGAGTAGAGGAAAATGTGAGGAAGGGAAGAATTTTTTCCCCCGTTTACCCAGAGAAACGTCATTTCTTCCGCGACCTTGAAGATTTTAGATCTTTATTCTCTTTTAGGTCGTTAAACTCAAAGGAGTGGCATGATGATTTCTTTTGCTAGTTTGATTTACGAGGGGGTGGGGAAAATGCATTGCACATGCATATCAGTGAACAGAAGATGAAAGAGAAAAATATATTTATCTATTTGACATCGATTAATAAAAATAAAATGTTTTTCTTTTGAATAAATTCTGATTCTTTGGAAGTGCGGTATCATTCGCAAGTTTTTCTTGATGTGGAATCACACCTGCTTTAATTAAAAATCGCGTTTTTATAAAAAAAAAAAAAGGAGAATTGTTTATTAATTTAAGCATACAATTATTTTATGAAGCAGATTGCAGTTTCGTTTTTCTGATTCCACTACGTTTTTTTTTTCTTTTTCATGATAAATTTTGCACTCAATAAAATTATTTGTATTACCTAATTTTTTCATTAGTTTTTTTTTTTTTTTTTAAAAGTCCGTTGATCTTGCCTTGTTCTAGGTTTTAATATTTATGCAAGTGCCGTTTTTTAACTATCGTTTCGGTTCGATAATTTTCAAGTGTTGTTTTTATTTAGATTAATAGGTTTTCCTTTTATTTTCGCCCCCCCCCCCCATGAAATATATTGCGTTATTTAATCATTGGTTTTGTTTATTAGTTGATTTAGGAATCGTAATTATTTTTTAAACTTGTTTTTCTTGTCTAAACTTGCAAATTTTTTTATTCTTTTAAATTTTATTTTTCTACAATTTTTTTCCTTTTTAGATTTAGGAGTGCTTTTCTTTTTTCTCTTACTTTAAAATGTGTTTACATTTTTTCCTTGTAATTTGGGTTTGATAAAACATCGATTAACGACACTTTTTTGTCAATCCAGGAAACCGGGAAATTAAGACATCCGGGATAGCGATGGTCCCGAGCATCCCGGATAATTGGTTCTTTATTGTACAGACATTAGTATTGAATTGGTTTTTTAAAATAAAATACTTATTCAATTTGTTTATTTTTTAAAAGTTTTTGTGTATTTTTATTACAGTGTCAAGGGTTTTTGAATAATGTTTTATTAAGGAAATGGTATTTATTTAAAGAGTATCTACCTAATATAGTTTTGTGTTGCTAAATCTGTGTTTAATTATTTTATTTCCATTTAATATTTTTAAACAATTATTGCTCTATTAGTGTGTAAAATTTCTTGCATTCTTATATTTAATAAATTTTTTACTTAAAATTCCTTAGAAGTGCCAAATGTTGCATACCATGCACCTTTTTTTACCCCTCCTGAAATCTCCTGAATTCTTGTTAGGGAAACTCCTGAATGTTAATTTTGCTAGGTTGGCACGTCTGTTCATGTAACTGAGATTTTCAATTTCTAAGTTCAAAACTTTTCAATTCAAAACTTTTTAAAATTGTTTTTTGCAAACATGTCAAGTCTTAAAGGGCTACAGGAATTAAAGAACAAGAAAAAGCATTTTAAAAAAAAAATCCTTTCAATATTAAAAAATATTTTAATTTTCAAACTTTAAATAAGTAAAATAACATTTAAGTAATACATTTTAAAAAGATTGTGATCGAAAGATTTCGTAAATTTAGTGAGTGATTATGGGCTTACAGCTAGAAAAATTATCATAAACACAATAATAATGCACTGATTTTATCAAACTCTGCACACTTCTAGATGGAATTGATTTAGTTTTCAATAAAAAAATTTTAAAAAAATGGCTGCTGTTTGCAAAGATTTCCTTTTTTAACCTCTAATATCTAGTAAATTTTATCTAGAATAAGTGTGAAATTTTCAAGAAATATTTTTTTTCTTTCTGTTTTCACTTGAAATTCTATTAAATCTCTTCTAAAGTTTCACTCCATATGATTTATTATGCTGGAAGATGCTTTTTGACACGTTATGCTCTTAAATAATTTTTTTAAAAAGGGGATTATTTGGAAATTTTAAAACCTTTCCTTTTTCTTTTAATCTACCTACCTATTTAGAGTAAAATTCTTGTACTCTATACTTTATTAATATTACTATGTTATTTGTAGATATGCAATTAGATGAATTTTTGATGTATAAAATTTATTTTTAGTTGGTCACTTGTTCTGGTGCTTATAAGGAAGGTTCACTTCGTATAATTCGCAATGGTATTGGTATTCATGAGCATGCAAGCATTGACCTTCCAGGTGTTAAAGGTTTGTGGCCCTTGAGAGTCGATAGTGACAAATATGATGATACTTTAATATTGTCATTTGTTGGTCAAACGAGGTGAGTCAAATTTTAATTTATTGGAAATTCACTTTCAAAGATATTTCAACTGTGTTGTAATTGTGGAATGTTTTATGTTCTTTTTCAATGTTATTGGCTGATAAGTACTTTGCCAAATTTGTGCATTTCTCTCTGTTACAACATTGCCTCAGTTAATAAAATACGAATTCACAGTTAAGGAAGAAAATAAAAACAACATTGTGTTTGGGTTAACTATTAAAAAAAGATCAAAGAAGGTCAAAGTGCCTATATATAAACAATACAATGGTTTAATATGTAAACAGTAGTTTATATAAATAGAATATGTAAACAATAGTTTAATATAAAAATGTTGCCTTTTGAACATAGTCAAATATAATAAGGATTTTTCCTTTTATTATACTCTCATAGTTGTTTTTGATGTAAGAAAAAGTTGTTGCTGGTTTGAGATTCTTCTGACATTTTTTATTAATGTTTCTATGCTATTTTGTTATTATTTTAATTACTCATAAGCTTAAGAGTTTCTTGGACTCAATGTACACACAGATTGAAAAAAAAAAAGGAAACTTTAAATGTAAGTAATTTAAATGCTTTCTTTTTGAGCAAAATAATTTCACATAATTTTTTATTATTTTTTTTTCTTGATTCGATTGAGATAGCTGTTTTCAGACTTTCTGTTCTTTTTCTCACTTTTATGTCTGTTATTAGTGTTAATGAAACAATTGGAAAATTACCTTGATAAATTTTATTTAAACTAATGGTTTTCTATTTGAACTAAGTTTGTATAGTTTTTTTACAATACGCAATTTTGTCAAAAAAAAGTTTTTTTTTTTTTTTGTAGGGGAAAGATATATATATACACACCCATACGTAATAATAGCTTCATAATCTGGATCAAATCAAATGAACGCTTTCTCTTGACATTTTTTTAAAATATTGCAGGGTTTTGACTATGGCTGGTGAAGAAGTTGAAGAAACTAATGTATCTGGAATTGATATTAGTCAGCAAACATATTTGTGTGCAAATGTTCGCTTTGATCAAATCATTCAAGTGAGTTTTATTTCTAAAGTAATATGTAGGGTGTGTTTGCCTATAGTTAAAATTTATTTTAATACTTAAAGATAAAATTGTTTCTCCAACTCTCTACAGTTAAAAATGATCTCTACAATTAAATGATGAAAATTAGTGATATCACAGTAATTGTTTCACTTTCATGAAATTGCTACTTATGTAGCACTCTTTTTAAATTTCTATCTTATAAGGTTAATAATTTCTTTTCTTTTATAATTTCTTTCTCTATGTTTGGTTTCTTATCTCTTCTTTAATGATTATTGCTACTTGCATAAAAATCTAGCTACTCTACAGAATTACTCTAATTTATAAAACAGCTATAAGCTATAGCAAATTACCATTTATTCCCATCTAAGAGGTATATAAACGTATGATGGACATTTTCACAATTTTGTTAATCTGAAAAAATTATCTAAATTTATATTATGTAGCAGGATGAGTGTTGCTTTCAGGATTCTCTTATATGTCTATTTTATACGCTCAAAAAATCTCCTATCCACGTGTGTTTTTTTGTGTTTTTTTTTTGTTTCAGATATCACATTTTTATTTACTTAAATAATTATTGAATATTTCAAAAAACTAAGAATATCATATCAACAAGTAAATTTAAGTATTAAATATATTTCCCTTAGTTTTAGTTTCAGTAAAATATGAAATTTTTATACATTCTAACTTAAATATTATTTTTTCCTTGTTTGTAATACAAAAAGCATTATTTATATTTTGATATCATTTGAAACAGATATGTTTATATTTTAAACAGGTTACTGCAACTTCAATTAGGTTAATCAGCAGACCAACTAAAAAGGTTTTGAGTCAATGGATGCCACCTCATGGGGAGACAATATGTGTTGTATCTGCTAATGCTTCTCAACTGGTGTTGGCTCTCCGAACTGATCTATATTACTTTGAAATTTTTGAAGAGGAACTGAGACAAGTGGGGTAATAATCTTTTTAATGATCGTTTTAAAGCTCTGAATAAACATTTAAAAAAATTATTATCAAGGTTAATGTTGTAAAATTAAGTGATTTGAGGAAGTTTTTTGCCCAGTTAATCAATCTTTAAGTATTTTAGAGTTAAGAGCATTACATTAAAATTGAACTACATGTTTATAAATATACAAGACAATGTATCCTGTAGAAGATTTCTTTTTTTGCTTTGTTTCAATTTAATGAACTGTACAGTATCATAAATTAGATTTTTGTATCAATTTATTTCAACTCTAGTTAATTAAAAATCATATTAAATATTAAAATAAAATCTTAAGTGCTTTTAAATGATATTATAGTCTAATTTGTGTCATGTACAGTATTCTAACCATATTTTTTTTTAAATTTATGTATGTGATTTGAACCATAATGAAATGGATAAGATCTAATTTTCGTACATATTTATTTTTACCGTCTAGTTTTTAATGCAGAAATTTTTTTTAAACTTCTCAAAAATATTCAGAGATAGTTAATATCTTTGTATGAAAGTATTATTAAAAATTTATTCTGTAAAATAAATTGTTATTCCACAATTACAACTGAAATTTATGTAGACAGCAAATATATTAAAATAATGATCAATGTCTTACTCATTCATTTCGTAGTTAGAAGTTTAAAAAAATATATATGTACTAGGAGGCTCCGCCCCCTGCTCGCCAACCCCCGAGAATTGCTACGCAATCCTATGTGGTTCACGCCGTGAACCATGGCTCGCTGCGCTCGCTCGCCAATGAGCACAGTGTTCTAGCACAAAGACATAATATATTATCATCAAATACATAGTATTTTATCATCAAAGACATAGTATTGTACTTATGTAGATGAATTCTACCAATGTTCTTATTGGCTTTTAAAAAAGTATATTAGCTATTTAGATTGTACATGGTGAAAAAATCAAAACATTAGCTAAATAAGAAACATATTAGCAAAATAAATTATCAAATATTGCTTCACTAATATTCTGCATTTTAAAACGTGAAAATGCAATGCATAAATAAACGCGAAATATAAAAAAATTCAATGCATTCAATACAAACACTTAAACGTTTTTTAGACGTTTAGGTAGCTCCCAGTAGAAAAATATCAATTCAACAGCAGCCTTTTAAAGCATTCTCACTTCAATTAATTAATTAATTCCTAATTGAGTTTAAATTAAATATTGTCATGTTTTTAGTGCATGAATCTGAATTGAGCAACCTGATAATGCTCACTCTGGTTATTGTTATCTAGTTGCTCACTACGTGCTCTTGCGCGCCGAATCCATTCAATTAAAAATGAAAACAATTGCCAGCGCGAGAAAAGAAATATCATCGGTTTTATTGATACATACATACGTACGTATTAGCGTTTTATATAATACAGATTCTATGAACATATATGTATTAGAAAATATATCTGTATTAATTTGAATGCTTCCTTTTCATAAATGCAACATTGTTAGCATTTCATTCTGTTTTCAGTGCAGTTTATTTTTCTGAATTTCTCACTTCTTTTTTTATAATCTGTTTTGACAGCAAGAAAGCATAACAGTGTTTTAAGACAAGTTTATTCAGAGGTATCCTCTTGAAAGTGCAAAAGGAATTGGATATTAATATTCTCCTCTTGAATGAGTAACTGCTCATGGGGTTTATACTTAAAAGTTTAAATTTTTTTCTTTGAATTTAGCACTGTATAATCTCTATAGTTTCACATCAGTCTTGAAGGAAGGAGGAAATGAGGAAAATTTCTTGGCTGCAATTTATGTAAAGAACAGTTATTAATGGCCATTAAGTTGACTGTTTTTAAAATTTTAAGTTATGTTAGCTCTAAATGACCCTATTTATATATTGGCAGTTTTGAAGCTTAGTTTAAACCTACAGAATCACTACATAATAAAGAGTTAAATTTTCTACTTTGTGTAGCCATACGGTGTTAGAATTTGAAATCGCTTGTCTTGATGTCAACCCACTGGATACTTCTGAAAAGACATCAATTTGTGCTGTTGGTTGTTGGACAGACATCTCTATTCGAATTCTTTCACTTCCATCTTTAAAAGAATTGCATAAAGAAATGTTAGGAGGTGGTAAGTATATTATTATTATTTTTTTTTTTTGTATTAAATTTTTTTTTTTCATATTTAAATGTCATTTTATACTTTTATTATAATTTAATAAACTGTTAAATTGACTATGTTATTTCAAGATTCCTTGAAATATATTTATTACTTCTCATCTGGTTTATTTGTAGCTGTTTTATTAGTATGCTTTTTCAGTAGAAGATCTATGTAAGTTAATTCTATAAACTGCTATTCTCGATTAACTGTATTAACTTAACAATCTCTAAAGCAAACCAAAATTGATAAATTTGTTGATTTTTAGTTCTAATTATCTTGATACTTTAATTAATTTTTGTAAATAATAAATACTTAGTGCATATTTTTGTGTTTTAAACTATTAGTATTTAAAAATTTTTTTTAAAGCTGTAATACCTCTGTGTTCCAAATATGTATTGCTATGTTTAATTGGTAAGTTTAATAATGTGTTTAATCATCATATCAATTTATTTATATGTGTAATGTAATAGAATTCTATATTACACTAAGCCTCACATTTCAAGGTTTGCTTTATAAAGATCTTCTAATGTTTATAGAAACTAACTTGTAGATGGCTTTTGATTTTTCTAGATATTTTATGCAAAATTTTAAAGTTTATTCATTTAGTGATTAGTTTTATTTCCGCTCTCTTTTCAATGTCATATATATTTATTACTTAGAGAGCTATATCCTTCCTCGTTTGATTATTTTATTCTAATATGCCATCATAACTGAAATATGCATTTAGACAGTTTAATCTATTGGTTTCTATTTTAGTGACTAGAATTTTTATTTTTACAAGGTTATTGCTTTAATGTCTTAATTAAATGTGTATTTTTAATTTGTTTAGATATTATTCCAAGGTCTATACTAGCTGCAGCATTTGAAACTACACAGTATTTACTTTGTGCCTTGGGTGATGGCTCTTTATTTTATTTCACAATAGATCCTGAGACTCGTGCACTTGCTGATAGGAAAAAAGTATGTTTTAAGATTATTTCATTTGTTGATTTTAAATATGTATTTCAATGTTCATGTTGTAATTATTGCTAATTTTATCTAATAAAGTTGTTTGATCTAAGTAGTTTTGGGGGTAAAAATGTGTGTTTAAGAAATGCTTGTATAGTTTTAAAATAATTTAAATTAAATAATTGATTTTTTTAATAATTGATCTTTTAATCATTTGAATTAAATAACTGATTTTTTAAATATAGGTCCTATAAATAAAGTGATTTTGACTTTGTCCAATAAAGCTTCAAATGCTTTTTTCAAAAAAACTTGTTTTGGGAAAAATTACTCACATATTTCACAATTTAATTTCCAAATATTTCACAATTTAAAATATTTGGAATTTATAAACTTTGAATTTACAAATATTTAGTCTTTAAAAATTTAAAGAACTTTTCCAATCAAAAGCGTTAATATAAAGTCAATTTTCTTTTTTAATATTCATTTTTTATGTTTTCAGAAGTACTGATCAATTAAAAAAATTAAATAGGAAATGGAATTATTTTGTGAAATAAGTTAGCTTAAGTGATTTTTTCCATTTTACACTTGACTTTTAATTTGTACTTATTAAAATAATATAATTCGTTTAGACTGTTGAAGAGTTAGCTCATTTAAAAGTGAAATTTTTATAGGTATATATAATTCTTAATTTAATGGACAAAATTTTATAACAGATAGTATAAACCAAAAGTACTCTTAACTGAATTAGAAAGGATCACAATATATAGGAACTCACTATTAGTCTGTTTTTATTTTATTTTTATTTTCAAGGGAAATTTTTTCTAGTGCAGCAAAAATTATATAAAAGTAAAAATAATAAATGTATGTTATCCCAGAACAAATAACAAAAATGAGGCTTCTTACAATAATTCTTATAAACATTCAAGATTAAAAATGTTTTATATTTTTTTCTTTTTTTCTTTATGCTTATATATTTTTTTTATTTATAGGTTACTTTAGGAACACAGCCTACTTCTCTTAAAACATTTAGATCTCTTGCAACGACAAATGTGTTTGCTTGTTCTGATCGTCCTACTGTGATATATTCTAGCAATCATAAACTTGTATTTTCAAATGTCAATCTTAAAGAAGTTAGCCATATGTGCCCTTTGAACTCAGAAGGATATCCAGACAGGTCTGCTCGATTGATTATTCTTAAATCATTACTCTCTTATCTTGAGGAAGATTATTAACTTTAGTAAAGGGTTAAATTTCAAAATAAAAAGAGCGAGAGATGATCATACTGTTTAGACATAAGTTAGTAAAATTTGTGTCTGGTGTGTAAAATCATTTGCAACTTTCTGGTTTATTTTAAAATTAAATCCATCTATGGTTTGCTCATATAGTTTTATTTTTTTCTGTCATTGAAATCCAGGATAGTAATACTTTTAATTTTAAGAAGATTATTTGCATTTCTATAGATAAAATAGTTTTCATAGATTGTACTAAAGATTTCTGTTATACAAAATAATTTTATAAATAGTAAAAAAAATCATCAATCAAATTTTAATCCAGTGTGTAGGAGACGTAGCTCTCATTTTGCTACTGCTAACCAAACCCCAATAATTGCTTTAGAATTGCCTTAAAATATAACTTCTTATAGACCATTGGTTGGTAATTCTGTTACTTAAATTCATGTAGTGGTGTTTGAATAAATTCATTGTTAAATCTGGCTAACAATCTATGGAGAGAAAAAACTTAGTTTCAATACGAGCTGTTCTAATACAAATTAGCATTTTTATGGATGTTAGGTAAAAATGTTGACTCTTTGAAAATAAGGGCAAATAAGAATTTAATATCTTACGCCATTATAATACTAAAAAGGACTCTTCCAAGCTTGATTTTTTATTTGAGATGTGTGATACTCAAAGATTTTAATTATTTAATTAACAAAACAAACGGCCATAGTATTATTGAGTATTAAGTACTAAAGATGTAAATGCTATCATTAGGTGAGTTATTGACTTCCAATTCTAATGTGATTTTATTTCTGACTGACTATTTTAATTCATGAAATATGCTCTCTTCTCACCAGCTTTGCATTATTATTATTATTTTTAGACTTCTACAGTAAAATGTTTTTTTTTTTAATAAAAAATATGGTTGAAAAATATTTATATATCAAATATGCTAATAAAAATATAAACTTTCTTTGTCAATTTGACTGTTTGACCGAAATATTGATTACTGAGTAATGTAGATTACTATTCAGTATTTGTCTGTTGCTCTATAATGTGTTAATAAAATTGATTAGTTGTAACTTGTAGGATTTGCATTGGAATGAAACAAACAGCACATTTATCTCATTGGAACAGCTCACTAGCTCTTGTTTATTTCCGCAATATTGACTTTAATATTTATAAAATAATCTTGTCCTGTAAATACTTATTTAAATAAGAAAAAATTAAATGATTACTTTTTTTATTACATAATTCTTCATCTTTTTATTGATTCCATCTTTAATTGCTGTGCATTGTGGAAATATTACTTAAAAAATTAGCTGTCAATTATTTTTTTTCTTCTCCAATATGAAAACCCACTTTTCTGTGCCAGAAAGTCAATATGTATTTTATATTTTAACCAAGTTAAGTTTAAGATTAAAGAAAGAAAATATTTTTAAAAAAATGTCATTATCACTATTATATTATTGTTACTTTACTAAATATATTTTATTATTTTTATAAAAAAAAATTGAATTATTAACAAATTTTTTTTTTTTTTAATTTAGCTTAGCATTGTCATTTGATAATTCTCTCTTAATTGGAACTATTGATGAAATTCAGAAACTGCATATTAGAACTATTCCTCTGGGTGAATCTCCCAGGTAAGAAAATAAATTGTATTTTATCATTGTTATGTTATCGTTGTATTTTATCACTGTTATCATTGTCCTTAATGTTACATTAAGCAGTTAATTCACTCAACTAATTCATTCAGATTAGTCTACTAACTAAGCACAAATATTAATTATTTAAATACCAAATGAGACCTACCTGTCAAATTTGTTTCTTAACTGAAACCAGAATTGCTAATGTTCAAAGAAATATATAATCATGAAATTATTTGTTTCAATAATTATAAAAAAAATATTTAATCTGCTTACTAGTTTTAGAACAAAGTTAGCTAAACCTCTCAAATTCATGTGCAAATGTTAACCAAGATTTATATATATTTGCATACTTTTCACCCAGTCTGTAATTTTAATTATTATTTGAAACTTTAAAAAATACAAATATGTACCACTGGATATAATTAAATTATATCTAAATATAGACACCTGCAATTGATTAATATGAATATTTGTTATTTTGTGTGAAATTAACTGATTATAAATAGGTTAATAAAATTATATCGAATTCTGAGTGTTTCATTTTGATTATTTTTTATTTGTGGCTTGTTTCTCTATCAGTCAGAAGAGGTAAATTGTTTACAAGCGAGCTATAGTGAGTTTCTTTGTGCTTAAACAAACTCTCTATTTCACACTTAGAGGTACACCAATGCCACATTTTCTCCCTATTAGCGAGTTTGTGATATAAAAATTTTTGTGTAATTTTTTTTTCCAAATTTAATGCTTTTTTGTTTTTGGTCAAGCTACAAATGCTTTTGAGTATGCCCTGTTAAATTGTTAACAAATGACATATAAATAAACTACATACATTATTAACACTAACTTGATTTGACTTATACTTAAAAGGAGAATTGCCTATCAAGAGAATACACAAACATTTGGTGTTATCACATCAAGAATAGATTTTCATGACAGTTGTGGACTTACTCCTACGAGGCGAAGTGCCAGTACTCAAGCTCAAAGTGTTTCTGCTAGGTAAGAATACAATCTACTTTTAAATGATTTCATTTAAATAATTCAATTATTTTCACCTATGTCTTTACTTTGTAGTTCAACAATGAATTCTAGTATTAAGCTGCAAACTACAGGTCAAACTGCAGATGATTGCGGCCAAGAAGTTGATGTTCACAGCTTGCTTATTTTTGATCAGCATACGTTTGAAGGTAATTTTTATGTTTTATATGTTAAAGAATTTAGGCAGCTGTTTTTGAATAGCATATATGTAAATTTTAAAAGTAAATTTCCTACAGTATTAATTTAAAGAAAGTAATAAATCCAGAGTAATTAAGACTCAAAAGAAAATATCATAGCTGCCAACTCTTCTGGATTTTTTGGAAGTTTTTATATATATGTATTTAATTTGGTAGCAAAAGTTTTACATTCACTCTTGAATAATGTTTCAAATTTTATTCAATATTCTTTTAACTACCAATACATTTAAATATTTTAAACATACATAAAGAAAACCTGCTTCTCTTGTTTTAAGAGATGGTGAAAACTAAATTAAGTATTTGCCTTCTAAATCACTTCAATAGTTATTGCACTGCCACTAGTAAAAAAATGAAAAGTATATATATATATATATTTAAAAAGCCAAATCTCAGGATCATAGTTTAGTTTAATGTATGTATATTTTTTTATTATTTTATTTCTCTAATAATCTATACTATATATTTTATATTATACCAGAATTTTAAAAAAAAATTAAATTCTTTTTCTTTATATATTTTTTATGTAATTTCCATTAAGTTTTGACTAATAAAACTAAAGTAATGAATTTTAACTCTAGTATTTTGTTATAGAAATCTTGATCTTTAAAGTTCTTCTGAGCATGTGCAGACTTTGTATTCATGTACAAATTTTAGTATTGTTTGTATATGTCTAGAGAGTTTAAATTAGAAGTGTAAAATAGTTAGCTGTGAATTGTACTTTTTAAAAATTTATTAACAGTTTAACTTTTACTAAATTTATTAATCTGGTGTCTTAATTTTAATAAAAATTGGTCTTGCAGACTATTTTTATCTTAGATTCAAACTAATAATTAGAAGTAATTATCAAAAAAAAAAAAAATAGTAAATAAATAAAGATTTTCATACTCCATAAATTAATAATAAACTAAAACTGTCCACATAACAATATCTATTCTAATAGAACAAATGAATGATATTTTTTTATCAGAAATTTACTTAGCTTTTTGAGTTTTGTAAATGTATATACCATCATTTTTTTATAGTTTTGTATAATGGCTAATAAAATTTATCTTAGCTTTTTTTCCATAATCATTGTTGTTAGAGTTATAGCATTATTATATGATAATTCTTTATTTTACAGTACTCCATGCTCACCAATTTTTGCCCAATGAATTTGCTATTAGTATCATATCATCAAAACTTGGAGATGATCCAAATACTTATTATATAATTGGTACAGCTATTATAAATTCAGATGAATCTGAGCCAAAACAAGGTCGATTTGTGATATTTCAATGGAAAGATGGTAAATAGTTATTGTAGATATTTTTTTCCCCAACCATGTATGTATGTTGCGTAATTTTTGCTTGCTCATTTTCTTCACTTCTTTTTTACTCTAGGTAAACTAACACAAGTAGCTGAAAAAGAGATTAAAGGTGCTCCATATTGCATAGTTGAGTTTAATGGCAAACTATTAGCTTCAATTAATAGTACAGTCCGGTTATATGAATGGACTCCTGAAAAAGAACTACACAATGAATGTAGCTACTTCAACAATATTATTGCTCTTTTTGTAAAAACTAAAGGGGACTTCATTCTAGTCGGTGATATCATGAGGTCTATGGCTTTATTAGTTTACAAACCACTGGAAGGTAGCTTTGAAGAAGTAAGTGAAAACAACTTGTTTTACATCAGAAAATAGCTTTTTTTCTTTAATGACAAATATTGTATATACTAATTTAATAAAAATACTTCTTTCTGTTTCTACCCTTTTGATTTTGTAACCTTTTTAAGAAATAAAAGTTTCATTAAAGAAAATTTTTTAAAGTAACGCAAGTTACAAGCAAAAAGGAATAATACATGTCAAATTTTGTAAAATTAAGATCTGAATGATCTTTTAGTTGTAAGAAAAGCTTTTAATTGTGAAATTTGCAAATATTTACTGTTTTCCTTGAAAATATTTTTCTCAGTACGCAATTTACATTGAATTCTAAAAGTTATCTGAATTAACTTTTGCAAAAAGAAAGAGGGGAAAAAAAGATTTCTCGTTTTGAATTGTAAATTATGGAAAAAATTTTCTCTAAATATTTCTATTAAAAAAAATGTGTGTCACAATAGTAGAAGTTTTTGCAGGAGGGGATAATAGAAAATTATTCATTTTGAAACTTGTCACAAAAGCTTCATGTTAGATTTCAAAATTTACATGATCAAGTAATGAATACTATGGTTAAAAGGTTTAAATCCTTGATCCTTTAATGATAACAGTGAAACTAATGTTCCATAAATATACAAGAAAATTTGATATGACAAAAATGTGAATTGTGAACTCTAAATAAATATAAAAACTTAACATTTTCAAAATCACTTTTTTTTTAGAAAAGTAATATACGTTTTACACTTTTAATAGTGTTAATGACTTGTTTACAAATAACGTCTTTTATTTTAAAATGTTAAATGATTTTTCAAAATGCACTGCTATTTTTGACCTATATTTTCCCGAGCATTTGTTATTGAAGGAAGTTTTGTTTCCAAAAATTTTACTTTAACAGTGTGCCTGTTTGATTAATTATCAACATGTAATTATATGTTACACATAACATGTTTGATTGATTAACAATATATGGAAAGGTCACTCTTAAAAATAATCATATGCTAGATTATTGACTGTTATTGAAAAAGCCTCCTTACATTCAAACTTCATCCCTAACATGATATAATGTAGGATGATTCATGGGTAATGAGGTCTGAATAAAATTCTTTATCTTTCACTTCACGGGCTTTTAATATTTTGGCTCTTTAATAAATAAATTATAACAGGAGTGGATGAAATAAAACTGAAAATAAGCTCCAATGAAGACCATATAGAAACATTAGCTGTCATCTTGAACTTATATTAAAAATCATCTGAAATTTAAAAATGAGCCATTATTTTTGAAAGTGGAATAAGTTTACCCTTTTATTGGAGCTGAAAGGATGTTTATTTATTTTTTATAATTTTAATAACTTGTTTCATTTTGCTAGTTTAACACATTTATGTTATTACGGGATTAAAAGCATCATCCAAATTGATTAACCTTTGCCAATATTATTCAATTCATTCAAACACTACCCTTAAAAGCTTATACCAAAATAGACTTATTCCACTTTCAAAAATAATGGCACAAATATTAATGTTTGAGAGAGTAATGATAATTAGTGCCTGATTGATGATTTGATTAAAACTACTTGAATTGAATTTCCCTTGCATATTTTCAAAATATTTATAAGAGAAATTATTTTGAATTAAACAACAAAACTATTTTATGAAAATTTTACATACATTATCAAAATAATAACATTCTAAGCTCTTTAAGTATTGATAAGAAAGTAATCTGAAAATAGCAGATCTTTGTCATTGTCATTTCGTCAGATCTTGTCATTTCTTTACTAGGTATTAAATTAACAATTCATTACTCATACGATTATTTCATTTAGATGTTAAAAAAGTTTATAGATGACAAATTAAGATTAGTTTATTAAAACCATTTTAATTTTGGTTTAAAAATCTTATTTTTTGCTTAAGAATTAATAATAGATATTGCCTTTCAAATTATGGTTTTAGAAATCGGGAAATAGAACTTGATTAGAAGTTTTTATAAGAGTTGGAAATTGTTTTAAATTACAATAATAGTCTAATAACTATAACTAAGCAAGATGTATAAACGTATATATGATATAAATCTGCTCTTATTGAATGCAAAATTTTGCACATGAATGAGCAATAGGAAGCAATTTTGATATGAAAAACTGTCAAAAGTAGGTCAATATAGGATCATTGTATTTACGAGCCAATAAATAATATAAATTTTAATTCTATTTCTTATTTTTTAGAATTATGCCAACTATTGTATTGAACTTTTTTAAATTTTTCATCTGTTATCTTTTAAATTTTCTTCTTCTTTTTGTTAAAAACTATGTTGCCTTTATTTCAGATTGCAAGAGATCATCAACCGAATTGGATGACAGCTATAGAGATTTTAGATGATGATACTGTTTTAGGAGCTGAAAATTCTTTTAACTTATTTGTTTGTCAAAAAGACAGGTAAACATTTTTGTAAAATATCAGAGCTGTTGAAACAATTTAGCTTCATAATAATTGTTACTTTTTATGTGTAGTACTTTTTGTTAATAATATTTTCCTTTTTTTAAATCTGATTGATCTAGTTCAGCTTTTAATCTAAAGTGAGAAAATAGAAAGGAAAAAAATATATAGCTGCAATAAAAGCATCAAAAGAAATAGTGTTACAACTTCAATTCAAGTTGTCCAATAAACTTAGCAGGCTGTTCTTGTATTTAGCTATAACAACATAAATAAATTGAGATAGAGGAAATTAGATATTTTTATCTGTGTTTGAGAAGATATATTTAAAACATACAAAAAAACTAATTAATTTAAATAAATTACAAGGTCAAGTTTTAGGTCTGTTAACATTGATTTAAACGATGTTTTCTAATTAAATCGAAGCAGTAATCTGATATTTTATCATGTGTGAATTCTCCTTGTACCATCAGCACACAGAAAATTAAGCAAAATTTAATTTATTAAAAGTAATTGTTATTATAAATGAAAATTTTATTGTGATTATAAATTACCTTAATTTACAGTTAGCGATGTATAATTAATATTGATCTACAACTAATAGGACATCAAACAATATTTTGATCATAAGTAATTGTGCTTGCTTGCAACCTTGATTATAGGGTAAACCTTTGTGGAGTAATAAATTAAGCACAGCTCTT
The DNA here is from genome assembly GCF_982258835.1 of Parasteatoda tepidariorum. Taxonomy (NCBI): domain Eukaryota; kingdom Metazoa; phylum Arthropoda; class Arachnida; order Araneae; family Theridiidae; genus Parasteatoda; species Parasteatoda tepidariorum. Next base: position 86,364,104 of record NC_141757.1, read on the forward strand.
ATATTTCTTGGAGATTTTTTTTTTTTTTTACAAATTAAAAGTTAAGAAAACCTTTGAGTTAAGTATTGAATCTAACTTGGTTTCACTTTTAAAAAAAATATAACCAACTACTTTTCAATAAGTGTTTCTTTTCTGTTTTTATTTATTTATTATGAATATTTATTATAAAAAAATTTCTTGCTTATATGTTACACAGATACAGTAACTGATTTTATTAGTCTTGAACTAGAAATTCCTTAGAATCAGAACTTTTATTAATCTACTTCAATAACTATGAGTACTACAACTAATAACTATGAGAACAATAACTACTACAACTTCAGTAACTTAATATTTTTGCAGTGCTGCTACAACAGATGAAGAGAGACAACATCTGCCAGAAATAGGACATTTCCATCTAGGAGAAATGGTTAATGTATTTCGAAAAGGTGATATTTGAATTTTGTTAGATTATTTGAAGGTTTAACTGCATAAATTGCATTGAATTATCTAAATTGCTTATATTAGCACAACACTGAATCTATTAATTCATCTTGTGACTATAACACTGTAAGAGTGAGAAAATCCTTGTTTTTACATTGCTGTCTTTTTGTAAGTTACATGATGTTAAGATTTGTAAAGTACACGATGTCGAACAGTTCTAAAGTGTGCAAGCAAAATTTATATATATTTTCTGTATGTAACTTTAGCAATGTTAATAGTTTTTTGTTTAGCTGAACAGTTATGCATTTTACACCATTTTTCTTATTGTCATACATATAATTAATACCTATAGCGAGAATAAGTGGAATTTATTATTGTTGTTTAGGTTCTCTTGTAATGCAACATCCTGGTGAAAGCACTACTCCTTGCACAGGATCAGTGTTGTATGGCAGTGTTAATGGTGCTATTGGTAAGTGAAATAGTTTTATAGGTGATCAGCAAAGCTAATACATTGACATCAATACATTACATTACTAATCAATATATAAATGTAATTTATAAATTACTTATGTGTAAATGTAATTTAAGTTTTTTACATAATTTAAATTTTTGTCTTAGGAAATGTGATAAATTGTAATTCATTTTGATAATTAATTATATTATTGTGAATAAGGAGTTATGCGATTTGATGTGAATATGATAGATTAATGCAAACTGTGAACATATATTTTAAAATTTAGAAATTTTAACATTTTAATCTATGCTTTGTTTCAGATTTATGTCAAATTTTATTTCAAAGTTCATTGCTAATAGTTTCCTCATTTAGTTCTTACAAAGAGATTATTTAGGATAGCCTTAAATACAATTCCCGGAAATTCAAAATTTTAAATTATTAGATATGTAAAAAATTTTCTTCTTGTATATAGAACTTTTTTTAATTCTGTTTGTATAATGTACATTAAATTATACCAGCAGATATTTTTTTTTCTTTCTTTTCAACTAGGTGAATAAACTTTTATTCAATTTGTATGTAAATAATGTAATCAAATCTCAAGTAATTTTCATGACGAAAAATGACATGCCAATTGCAGTAACAGTTTATGCATGATGAAATATTTCGTCAGACCCATAATAGGTTAAATAGCTTATTTAACTGTTCATGAAATTACTGTAATGTGATAAAGAACTCAGTCTTGTTTAGTTCATAGATTTAACTCGTAGGAACTAATAAAAAATATATATTTTTCTTTTCTTAAACATAGGTTTGGTGACACAAATACCTGAAGAATATTATAAATTTTTGCTGTCAGTCCAAAATAATCTTACCCGGGTGATTAAATCAGTTGGAAAAATTACACATTCATTGTATCCTTTACTTTATTTTCTTACATGTATTTTTATCTTGTCTTATAATATTTTAGTCTGTATGTGCTGTGTTAAAGAGAAAAACTTTGAACCTAACACCTGTCACATCAGCTCATCTTGATGCCCTGGAATCTTGTTTTATTTATATGAATGGAATTTCCTTACCAATTTTTTGTTGAAGAAAAAAATCATGTTTTTTTAATTATTAATAAATACAGGGAACTAAAATAAAACGTAAAGTTTTAAGTTTAAATTTTAATTTTTTTGCATGTAAATGAAATATTAGTCTTTTTATGACATTTTTTAAAATAAGGGACAACACGAAGTGATACTTTCTTAAATGCCAGAAGTGATATCCCATTTTTTACTCTTTTTTTTTTTTCTGTGTAAATCTCCTGCAGCCATTGTAGACACAGTCGTAAAAAACATGTTTGCAGTCCCACAATCCAACAGCAAAACTCCCAAATTAAACTTGGCAAATTACAGCAGATTATTATTTTTGCTTCTGGCTGAGTAAAAACATGATAAAACAAAAAGTACTGAAAAACTGTGCTATGTCCAAGTTATCTCAGGATAATAAATATTTGCAATATATACATACCATAGTTAACTCTGGATTATCAGGGGAGTGGTTAGTGACATAAGTTCCTAACTACCTCTCCATTACATGTGGAAATGCATTTTACCCTGATTTTACTAGTTTATGTTCCTGAACACACTGTTTACTTTTGCTTCAATTAATTACTTATAAAAATTAAACCAATATTTATTTTTCACCTTCCTTGACTTGGTCTGTAGTTATCGAACTTTTTCAACTGAAAGGAAGTCAGAATTGGCATCTAATTTTATCGATGGTGATCTCATTGAAAGTTTTCTCGACTTAAATAGGCAACAAATGGAAAAGGTTGTGGAAGGTGTTCAGGTGAGTTTCTAGTTATTTATAAATATTTCTTTGAGTTGCATTCAGTTATATGTATACAGAACAGTGTCGAAGGCAGGAACACAAAAAGCGCTCCTTCATTATTCCTTATTAAAAATTACAATTGATGAAAAATGTTTGATTTTTTAAACTGGAAAAACATGTGTAAAAAATTGATTTTTATTTTCTGAAAATATGATTCACCTGGCAAATTTTATTATTTTTTAAAAAATAAAATGTAGACTTAAAAAAGTGAGAAATCATACTAAAAATTCTGAAACTATTTATTCATTGTGAATAATGTATCCTTTAATCCTTCCTATCAAATATCTTTTTTTCTGTTATTTATGTAGGCAGGCATGAATTGATTAAAATCAGTCAAATGCATGTATGTGAATAAGTAATATTGATATATTTTGACACTCTTTCCTTGTAAAGTACCATTATAATAGTTTCAATAGGCTAGTTAATCACCTAGTATTCAATAGGCTAGTATCTCACCTGCTTCTAGGAGGTTCTGAAATCCCAATAAATACAAAAAACTCATTTTTCCTTATGCTATTAACTCAATTTTGGTGCATAAAATTCAATTTTAAAAGGCACCTGGCTGAGCTTTAAAAATAACTGATAATTAAAAATCTACATTTTTCTTTTTGAGCTCTTGTTATTTTTGTAAGGCTTGGCAGCTTTTCTTTCATTGAACATTAGTTATAACCATATAAAATTTGTAAGAAATTGTGATATCTTTCCATGTTGTTTTCCCCTATAAATACACATAGTGGGCCAAAGAAAATCTTATGAAAAAAAAAGGGAAATTTTTTGCAACAGTATGCATATACTAGACTACTTTTAAACACGACAAACTTTATTCTGTAGCAAAAGAATGATAAAATAAATTACTTTAGAATTACATCAATTAAATAATAGCCTATTAAAATAGTAACTTGACATGACACTTACTATATAAAATTAATAAAAATATTCATTATTTTTCAGTATGTATCTTGCTAACACTTTTTAACAATTAAAAAAAAATAATTCAACTTTTTTTAGTTGTATATGAATATGGTTTCTACGTATGAGTATAAAATTTCCAATGTCATTTTGAAAATAATCTGGTTAATATCTAATCTAATTGGAAGGGTTGCACCTTTTCCCTATAATTCATAGGAAGTGGCCAATAATCAACATGTTTACATTCTAAATCATAAAAAAAATTATTTGATATCAAAATTTTAAATTACACTTCGTGTTATTTCTTTATCAGTAGCATTAAGGTTTTTTTTATTATATAAATCTTTCATTTTAGTATGATGATGGATCTGGTATGAAAAGAGATGCAACCGTTGATGACATTGTCAAAGTTGTGGAAGAACTTACTAGGATTCATTAGTGTTACCAATTGCACAATATTTGTGTAAAAAGAACTATTTTAAGTAATGCTTTGTAAAAATAGTGTTATAAGCATCCTGTAAATAAAATTCATTGAGAAGTATCCTAAATTTCAGTGACAGTTTTCAAAATAAAATTGACTTTAACTGAATAATTTGTTTCATTCCATTACTATATTTTCAAATACTTTGGAAGTGACCACATTGAGACAAAGAATAAAAATGCTGTTGCAGTCTACAGGAAAGAAAATGTTAAATATAGAATGAACCTAAATACCATGCCAACCTTGGTGGTATTTAAAAAAAAAAAAACGGATCACACGGAGCAACTTTTGATCTAATAATCCGATTTTCATGTTCTAGTACTCTATCTTGATTGATGGTTTAAGAGGGTGACCTCGAATATGCTAATTAATTAATACAGACAATATTTTAAGTTATTAAATCGGACACAAAAGCATACCTTCTCTAAAAAAAAACATGCATTTTTTACCCCCAAAGTATGGGGGGTTGGACCAAGTAGTTCGGTCAGGAGAGCAGTCCAAAGTAAAGACCTCACAATAAATTTTCAAATGAATTTGAAAATTTGTTTATCCACAATATAACTTTTAGAAAAAATTTATTATTCAATAGTCGAAAATTTTTTGAATTGTAAGGTAAATTTTTTACATTATTTTAAAGAATGACATTTTACATGGCAAAATACAAAATTTGAGGGAAATCAGTCTAATAGTTCCTGAGAAATCAAAAGTTATATTTTTAAAATTTGAGTTATTGGGAACCATTTGACCGATTTTGCAATGAATAATTATTCTTTAAAATGATGTACTTGACCTTACAATTCAATTTTTTTCAGTATTATTAAATAAATAATAAAAAGTTAAAAATATAACTTTGGATAAACTAATTTTATAATTGTCTGCAATTTTTTTAATTTTCTTAAAAAGTTCTCTAGATATGGTGAAATACACAAAAAATAAAATTAAGGAGACCCAACTTTGGACTGCTCTCCTGACCAAATATCACAGATTATGGCTACCCCCTATATTTTAGAGATAAGAAATCTTAATCTGTCAACAAAAAAAAAAAATTATGTTTAATCAGAGAAGTTAAATTTTTGTGTCTGATTTCATCATCTAAAATTAATTAGCATATTTGAGATAACCCTTTCGAACTTTTAAGATAGTTCTAGAACATAAAAATTAGATCAAAAGTTATTCAGTATTTATAAAAGGGTGGTCTCTTTTCAAGTGACCCCCATCAACCAAAGTTCAAGCAAGAAAAGTAACTGTCACAATAACAAGAAAAATCTAATTAAATTATTTTAAAATGCACAATACATACGCTCTCATAACTTATGATCAAATTAATTAATTTGGAAATAAAGCCACTTCTGGTTGCAGCTAAAGTATCCTCCATGTTTTTTATCTGACTTAAAACCATTTAACAATCAAGAGGACAATGGCATCAATATTATGTCAAGTTTCAATAATGGCAGCTTTAAATTCTGCCACAGACTGGAACTACTTTTTCATAAATACTGACTTAACCAAGATAGCCCTTTATGTTTTCTGGCATTGAGGATATGAGAAAGGGAAAGTCATTTATGACAGGCACCCTAATATCTCAAAACCAACATTTTGATAATTTTGCAGAGTATATGAAGGCATTTTCTAGCTGGAATTTCAGACTTGGGCAGAAAATTTTCACTTCAAATGCCAGTAAATGAGTTACTAGCATTTTTAGGTAGTAAGCAGCCGTTATTCGGCCAAGGGGAAAGACTTGGTAAGTTTACTCACCATAGCCAAAATCTTCCTTCATCATTTATAAGCCTCTCCATTATTGTTGTGGTAACAAATATACTCAAATGATACATCATTTTTTTTATAGTACAGAATGCTTAGTTATAATGTACCTTATTAATAAAAATTTTAATTATTTAAAAGTTTTGAATCCCTGTTACTAATCTAATATTTCAATTATAAGGGTTTCAATAATTAGTAATAGTTTTTATTGTTAGTTTTGCTATTTTATTAATTAAGCAATTAAAAAAGAATAACATACCTCTTTTAATAATTAATTTAGTGGTTTAATTTTCTTAAATAAAAATTTTTTGACTGTGAACTTTTTCTTCAAGAATTTCTTCCTCTCTATAAAAATTTTCCTCTGGTACACTTTAAACACATAAGATCTCTTGGCTATTTTATACTGATGTTTCTCTTGCCCTGTGAAGCAGATAGACAATGAAAAAGAATCAAATGAACTTATGAATCAGACAGACAAAATTTATTTATTTAGAATAATACTTTTTCAGCACATTCTTGAAGGGTTAAAGATATTAGGGTTATTTGGTCCCTTTAAATGTGTTTTGTTTAAATCTTTTCAGGAACTTGGATAAAGACAAAATTATTGAATTAGAGACAATGATTAATAGGTTAAAAACCTAATCCATTTTGTCAATAAAAAACAGAAACTAAACAAGTGAAAATCAATAGATTAAAATGAAATTTTGTTGATAATATATCCATAATGTCTTGTGTATAATTAAATGATTTTATATTTGAAGGGTGGAAAACTACACTTACATTACTGAGACAAAACATTTTTCTATTTTGTACCAACAACGAAGACAAACTAACAAAGTAAAAACTGGAAATACTAGAAACTCATAATTCATTATACATAAATGTATGATTCTGCTTAATATTTACTAATTTGAGTTGATACCTACTTATAAAAAACTAAAAGAAAAGAAATTTATTATTATTTTTTATATTTTACTTTTTGTACTTTTGCTTGTAATGAAAAGGAAATAAAAAAGAGAGATAATCTCTTAACATGATAAAACGTAAACAACAAATAAAATATCTAAAGATGAAAAGAAGGTAGATCACATAAAAATTTAGATTGAAAGTAACATACATACATCAAGCAGTAAAATTTAGATTCTTAAATAATAAGCAACAGTCAATTTCATTAATAATTTTCATATTCATTTTTTATAATTTTAAGCTTTTAGTGTTTATACATTTTTAAATAAATATTTTCTTCTCTACTTTGATTGAATTTCTTATCACAAATAAATATTGAAGAAGAAAAAATATTTTCATTTTAATAGTTGTATGTACAAGTAGTCAAAAATTTTACAGAATCTATGACCAGAGGTCACAACAGTGATTGCAGGTAATATTTCTCTTAATAACACTCTTAAAGTAAAGAATAATACTTTACTTAGATTATAAAACTTTGTATTCTTTACTTAGTGACACTTAGTAAAGAATGTTAAAAAGTAAGTTGGATATTTTTTGTAAATGATTCAGTGATGTTTTTAGAAAGTATTTTTATGCAAACTGAATTTTTTTATTTTCTGTTTTCAAAATATTATTTGACAAGCAAGGGACAGAAGAATTAGAGCTTTTTGGATATTCTTAGGGTTTTAAGGCAATGGAAACACAGCAATATAAAAAATAAAAATGTTGGAAAACGTAACATTCTTAAACATACAGCTTTAAGGAAAACATAGAAAAAGTAATGACCCAACACATATGGATATAATCATATATGAAGTTAATATACCACGACTAACCCTTCATGATTTGCTTTCAATAACAACTTTGTTAAAAGACAGAGATAGTTGCAACTCGAACTAAAAGTAATAATAATGAAAGAGGTAATGTAAGTGTTTAAAGCTCAGGAAAGGCTATAAAAAATGCCTCAAAACTGATGAAGGTGCATTTAAACAAAGGATTTTAAGAGTTATTGGGGGTAATTAAATGAGCTTAGTAACAAGTTACAATCACTGTGAAGTTAGATAAACTTCAATTTCATTTAACACTTACATTAAAATATTTTAAGTTCTAGAATTCTTGACTCAACTAGCATGTATAGAAAGTGGGTCTTTTATTTATCAAGAGATTACACCAAAGATTATTTTATAAAATTTTTATGCTGGTCAAGAATTTTCTATTTCTTTTTTTTATAGATTCTTAAATTAATTCATTTTTTAAAGTAAAATTATTGTTTAATAGCATTAAAATTTCATATCTTCTTCTTTTGTATAAATCAATTTGTAAAAAAAGTAGAGCTATAACTTTTTTTTCTATTTGAATGGTAGTCTTTAGAGATACAATCTTATATATCGGGTGTCCCAGGATGACTGGGACACTAACTTTAAGGGGAGGTATGGGACATCAAAAGGATTTAGATTTGCATAGCAACCCATGGTTGGAAATGTATTCCTTCGTCGCTAGGTGTTGTTGTTCAAAAGACAAAATGGAGCATGGTAGACTGTCCCCTTGCCTCTACACTCTCCTGATTCAAGCAGCTAGGATTTCTTCCTTTGGGGTGCACTGAAAAGTGCTGTGTACACGACACCTGAGGAATCTGAAATGTATCTGGATGTAAGAATGATACAAGGGATATCAAACAAAATGCTGGTGTATTTGAGCTGGTCTGCCAATCCATGGTCTGATGGCGTAACGCATGCACGGCTAGCAATGATGAAAATTTGAACACCATTTGTGACATCACAGTACGTGTAATATCTTTGACCAATAAATATTTTAGATTATCTTAGTCTTGTGTCACTTTTTTTCTTGTACCTGCCATGTTACATTCCCATGACGTTTCTGACCATCGGTTGCTATACAATTCAGAACCCTAGTTATAACCCTATAATTAGGGCCCTATAAATTATGCGAAGATGCGGAAACCCGCATAATTCACAATTATCCGCATAATTTACAATTTTCCGCGTAATCGCAACATATCTGTATAATTTTTATTTTTCAGCAAAATGTATTCGCCTAACAGATAAATTTCTCCTTAAGTGTTTCTTTTTCAATTGAAATATATCTTCTTTTTCAATTCCAAGAATCTTTTTGGTCAGGTGGTCAGATCTTTCCAAGAATCTGACAGAGGTGGACAAATTCACAGGAAAGTTTAAGAAATTGTTCAAGCATTGTCCTGCAAGAAAGCGCCGCTATTTAAAGTTTTTAACAGATGACAATAAGAAAGCTAAACTTTGTCCAGCACCAATAAAGACACAGCGGAATTCCTGGTTTAAATCAGTGCAATACCATGCTGAATATTGTAATGTTTACATAGAATTTTTTAGCAGTGAAATAAACCTTACTCCTGACACTGCTTGTCTCAATCAGTGCAAAGTTTTGGTGGAAAGCAAGTACGTTTGCGTACTTTCAGTTCATTGCAGAACATGCTCAGATATTAATGGATACTCTTCTCTTTTTCGAAAAATGTGGTGTATCGATTCACAAAGCTTACAATAAGATTTTTGATCTGCGGTCTAAACTTCGATGTAATTCTCAGGCATCATACTCACGGAAAGATTCACGCAACGTATTTCTTCAAGAAGTGTTTCACAAAACAATTGCAAAGTTGAATACTTACTACTCTCCAGTAGGGCTGGACGATATAGAAATTTCTTAAATCGATATAATCAACCCTTTTATATCGCGATATTAGGTTATATCGATTTAACAATCTAAACGACAATACTAAGAACCACAGTATATCCTCTATTCAAATGTATTGTTTTTTTGTTTTTTTTAACTCACTTACAGTCAACACCTAGTCCACAGAAATTTTGACAAAGTTGTTCTGTTTATGAATAATTTTTTGCAGATATTCAAAAGCTTATTTAAATACTAAAATTTACTAATTTTACTCTGTAACTTTTCACTAAAGGTATTGGAGAATATTGTTTACCTTTTTCTTTTGCATTTATTTTATTAGTAAAAAAAATTAAAAACTTTCACTTTCTCTGTACATATATAAATAACTATACATTAATATTTTTATTGAAAATATGCTTAAATGAACTAAGACTAGTTTAAAATTCATCATCATGCCTGCGCCCTAGTTTTTAGATTACACCTGGAAATTTCCCATTCCTATCATAATTTTTTTACTTTAATAAAAAATATACTTTGTAACAAGTCCCTTTTGAAAGTTTGCTGTTAAAATATATATATATATATATATATATATATATATATATATATATATATATATATATATATATATATATATATATATATATATATATATATATATATATATATATATTGAAAATTTGAAATTCATATTTTTTTTCTGAGCAATGAATCAAACTATCTTACTTGATTTTATAAAGTGTATAACTATTTATAATTTGTAGTAAGTGGACAATTTTTAAAAGTATCAGGAATATAGTGTTGGAGAACTTTAAATGGAATTCAGACTTTTTATTATTTCCAAAGTAATTTAAATCATAATAATAAAGATTTTATTTAGTATTCAGCATCTCCAACGTCGAAAAAAAGGAAAAAAAATATTTTTGAACAACCAGTATAATCAAAAACTGTAAATGTTTTTAACTTTTACAACATGTTATAGCTTTGATAAAAAAAGTTTGGATGAATTTCAACAGAAATAGCATGTATTTTCACGAAAATATAAACATTTTTTTTTTTACTTATGTTCATTGCTATCTGTTTGTTTCAACTAAATGATTTTTTCTGAAAAAGGAAGGTGCAATTTTCTCTAGTTACCAAAACAGCAATTATATGTTTGGGACACAGATTTTAAAATTTAATGAAGTGAATAGATTTAGTGATAGATTCACCCCCCCCCCCTTCCCGGCAATGACAAAAAAAGTATATCAGTAATAAGATGCAATTTCCTTTTATTCCAAATTTAATTTTTTAGTTGTTATTGTTGTTGTTAATTTACGTCGCACTAGAGCTGCATAATGGGCTATTGGCGACGGTCTGGGAAACATCCCGGAGGATGATCCGAAGACATGCCATCACAATTTTGACCCTCTGCGGAGGGGATGGCACCCCCGCTTCGGTAGCCCGACGACCTGCGCGCTAAGTCGAGCACTTTACGGTAGCACAGTTTAACGAGGACCAATACCGCACACCCTCGGTCCCTATGCTGACTGATCCAAGTGGTCCCCCACCCGCACACTGACAGTGATGCTTGACTTTGGTGATCTGCTGAGAACCTTGTCTTAACGATCAGTCCTCTGCGGGACTTAATTTTTTAGTAAAATACGTTTAAGGTAAGATTTTCCATATCAGCACCAAAGTAATCGCTAAGCATCTGTGACTTCCGGCAGCAGCACGCAAGAAACTAAATAAAAACAACACCACAAAAAAAGGCTAATTTGAAAGTTAAAAATCGTTAACTTCCCCTTTCAATATTTTTTTACAATTGATTCCAAGTAAAACAAAACTGCAACTTCAGTTGACGCAAGAAAACAGGTACCGAACAATACGAAAATAGACCCGTAATGCACATGCCTTAAAAAGATAAATCTCTAAACTTAACATTATGCACGCGAGAAACTACAAAAAAAAAATAATAATAAATTTTAAAAAAAAAAACATCACGATACACTCTTATTCGAAAGGTGAAATCTTTTAACTGCGTATGCATTACGGGGCTATTTCCGAACTATACGGAAATAGCCCCGTAATGCGCCATAAAAAGATAAATCTCCCAACATTTATAATAAACACGCGAGAAATTAACGAAAAAGAATAATAATAAATAAAAAGATCAGTAAATTTCCTAAACATTTTTTTACAATTTATTCCAATTAAAACAAAACACCAATTTTATTTAGCGACTTCAGTTAGCGCGAGCAAACAGAAACCGAACAGTACGGAAAGAATTAATGTAACATACACGCTGAAAGAAAACCCGGTAAGATATTTAAAGATATTACGGAAAGAAACCTATTTCAGAAATCAGGATATGTAAAATTGAAGATGGGAATTTTCCCTCCTGCACGAGCAAGATATCCTAAAATCGGAATTCTAAAGAGAAGACAATCACATACACTTGGTGGTAAAAAATCCTCCGCAAATATCGATATAAACTTGAAATCTGAATGAGGAGATTCAACTGCACCGATCCCTGCTATATCGATCTGAATGAGGAGATTCAATTGCACCGATCCCTGCTATATCGGAGTTTTTTTTTCAACCGCTAAATATCGATATAACCTAGTGAATTAGTTTTGAATGAAGAGATTCAATGGCCCATTCCGATTTAACTATACCAACCCCTGCACCAGATGTGATTTTGGCAAATAGCCAAAGAAGTTGAGCGCACGTGTTACCAAGCGAATGAGTTGATAGTTGACCTTGAATCTTTCCCTTACGCTAAGGCAGATCGGACTCTGTTCTGTACATTCTCGCAATGATTAAACCGGTGTTTCACTACATCGGAGACAGCAACATCGATTTAGCGTTTGCTGTCATGAATAAATTGATTTAGTAGAGTCGAAATGCTCACTCCGGAATTTTGTTGAAGATTAAATGGATAAATCGGTATTACGATGTTGGAGTTAAATCGATATATTGTCTTACATCGGTATAAAGCCCAGTCCTACTCTCCAGAACTAGACGTATTCAAAAAACGCGGGCCCAAGTTTAGTCAACCTGCATTAAACTTCATGAAAGCTGCTCGAGTTTTCGATCCAGAACAAATAGTCAACCTCAATATTGAAGACGACGATGTATTCAAGAATATTCCAGGAATGAGTGGTAAAGATATAAAACTCGAGTATACTGCTAACAAAGAATATGTAAAAGAATGTTCAAACCAGGACTTAATTAGATTCTGGAATTCAGAGGTAGTCTCAGAGAGATTTCCAGAACTTACAAAAAAAGCAAGACAAGTGCTCTCAGTGCTTCCTAATTCAGTAGATTGTGAAAGAGCTGTATCCTGATACAGCCAAATTTTTACAAAACAAAGACAGAGTTTGAAAGAAAACGTAGCTTCTGGACTAACTTCTGTATGCATAATTTCTAAAAGACACTGCATCCTTGCCGCATAATTTTTAAAAAATTTCTGCATAATTTATAGGGCCCTATCTATAATCCTATAGCATGCTGTATAAGTTAACTGCTATGACTCTGATAAAAGTGATTCCATTACACAATTTTAATAAATAGTCAAAAATAAAAATAAATTCTTCTTTTTTTAGTATCTATGGGGTACTTTAGTACTTATGGGGAATGCATTGGTGCCAAAGTTAAGCAAACATCCTAGTTTTTTTTTATTATCTTCATTCATTAATGATCATGAATTATTAAGGAAGTGATAATACAGGAAAATTTACATAGAATTAATATAATATTAAAAAATTAATAACAATAAATAATTCAGAACAATAAAAATTATAATAATAAATAATTTAGAATTAATATAATAATTAATGTAAAACAATCCCACAACAGCGAGTTGTTGCTCGACAGGGGCTATTGAGGTTGAAGTTCCACAATATTGCAAAAATGTGGTCAGCATTCTGGATAAGCTGCCTTTACTTCTCAGCAAGATAGTACCCATCAATCTGAAGCTTTGTAGGGTTCAAGCTGCCACCAGGAATAGAACCCTGCTCCTACACAATGCAACTCAGCACCTAGACAACTTCACCATCACTTCTCTTCAATATAATAATTAACCAGCATTAAATTTTACATTAAAAAGTAATATCTCTTATTCCATAAGTTGGATTTGACTTTTACAAGACAGAACTATTATTATGAGAGTAGACAGACTTCAGTGCTTTGAATTCACTGCATAGGAGTTGCTTAGCTTTCTTGCCTACCTGTACTTAGATACATTTGTTATAGTCTGATTTATAACAGCTTAGTTATTTATCAGCTTTGATTAATTAATTTTATTATTTAATAGCAAAAACAAATGATTAATTTTTTACATCTACAACGGATAGATGAGAAAGTGCTACTAGATATATCTATGTATCTAGCTTTATAAAAAATCATAAACATACTTAGACTGATTAATTTCATGTCTTCAAAAACTTTTTAAAAATCCCTAAACAGTAGAAATATTTTCATCATTACTACAATTTGCATTGGATGTTTCCTCTCCATATGCAGCCTCAAATAGATTTTGCATTAATTTAATTTTAAATAGCATTTTTTTCTTTGCCGATAACCTTTCAAGAGTAGGCAATAAACTTGTGAGAAAAAGATAATCTTCATTACTAGGATCAAGGTGAAAAGAGGGCTTTTCGTCAGGTGACTCTGCACAAATAGGGTTAGATAATTCACCCTTATTGTTTGTAGAAGTGTAATACACTTTACGCTTTTTCTTTTTTGGGGAGATTGCTTCAATATCTTCAATAGTAATATACGAGTTCTCAGAAAGCTCATTTTCAGCACTATTAGAAGTAGTATTTTGACTTTCGGAGTCAACTTCAAACATCGATTGAGACAGATATCCACTGTCTGATTCTGTCTCGAAGTTTACTCTAGGAAGTAATAAACTGTTGGTTCCTTTCATGAGAAATGACATTTGATCAAAATGTACCCACTTTGTAGTACTATGGCCTCCTCTTGCCATGTTCCTTATCTCCCTGTTGAATGAATCTTTTAAGAGCTTCCATCTACTTTTTACTTCAGTAACTACAGAAATGAAACAAAAAATCAGATAACAAAAAGTGGTTAAATAAAAGAAAGGATTAATTGGAAGAAAAAAGTTACTGAATCATTTATAGAACTAAAATTTTTAATAAGCCAGTTTTGAATATGGAAATAAATACAGGTAAGATGAAAATTGTTTTTGTATTTTTAGTCTGGGTTCAAAATGGAATCTTGCCCAATCCACATGACACAAGCTTTATCCGCCATCTTTAATGTACTGAAGGGAAAAAAATTGTAAATACTGCTTATGGCTTCTTTACGCAGAACATCTTGAGACGAGGAATAATGTTCCTAGTTACCGAAGCCTAAATTGCAGCTTGAGAATAAACAAGAAAATAATTTTTTCTTGCATAACATATTTTAAAGCGTTAGTAGCAAGAAGCCTTGCAGAAATTTCTCCATCAAAGTTAATGAAATACCCCTACTGGATTTTTTTAAGTTGAAAGAACTGACAATAAGCAAAAGCACCAGCCTTTCTAGAAGTAGGATCAGCAAACATATCAGTATAGACATGGAACTAGTCCAGGAGCAGATATCTTTCATCAATAGTTGCAATTGCAATCTATAATTTAGCTCCGTCTCATAAAAAGTCCTTTCATTACAAGGGAGAATGTCAAGATTTTTATCTCAACAAATTTAAGATGGTTAGTTAAAAGAGTGTCAGAGAGTGGCTATCTAGTGATAATGGATAAACTCAAGCCTTCACAGATTTCATCTACATAATCAAAAAAAGTTGATAGAGACTTTAATATTTCCAGAACAGCTTTATAATTGTTTCAGTAGCGACTATTACTTTCAAACAACTTTTCTCTGAGGACCAGTACCCCATTTATCACAGCGATCAAATAAGTGTTCGATATTGGTCTGAAGTTCCTTTATAGTAGTCCATTTTTTTTTTTGCTCCAGTAATTAAACGAAAGGCACAATTTTGTGTGATATCAAGTTTGGATAGAATCAGGGTTGGGGTTTGGGACGTCCTAAACTGGTTTTGGGCAGAACACGTGGGTTTTACTGTCTTAAACTGGGTAAAACTGTCTTAAAGTGTCCAAAACCTTGAACTTTGGTAAAAGGTAAAAATTCTATAGGTGTAACCATTGTACACATAATAATTACATGTATCAATAAATATTTGATATTTTTATACAATTTACTATAACTTATTAAAAGAAAATAATATAATATAATAGGAAAAGGTTTATAATTTTTGAAGCTCCACAACTCATTGAACAACAAAAGTGAATATCTAATCCTTTAAATATAAATATACTTTTAATACTGATAAATAATATTTTTGCATAAGGATAAATATGGCAATATTAAAAAATTATAATTTTTCTTAAAAGAAATACTAAATTTGTTCAAAAATTAACCTTTCATTTTTCACAATATTTTTTTAAAAAAAATGTTATAATTTCTGCATCACAGGATGATAAAAAAAGACATCTATTTTAAAAAAAATTGTTTTTAAATATAAATATATTAGTTTAAATTGAAAATACAAAATAACTGAAAAATGTATTAACAGTTTTGAAGGGCATAACATCAGTTTCAGTTACTGACACTGGTGATGTATCACCACTATGCTAAAAGAATTGAACATGAATGAAATAAAAGTATTCTTGAACAGTATTATAGATAAATAAACCTGTTTATGACGAACCAAGCACTTAGTCCCTAATATTTTAACCTGTATGGCAAGGTCAAACTTCAGTTATGTACTATTGAATGAAAGGACCAATCAAACTTGATTACTGATTAATCTTCCTTTGTTTAAATTGAAGAGTCAAACAATATTAATAAAACATTATACTTTTAAAAACAAATATTCTCTAATATATTTAATTATCAATATGTTATTAGTTCTATGTTTATTTTACCTCTTAAAATTGTGACATAATTCGAGTAAAAGGGTTTTGGACAGGATGGTTTAAACCAGGGTTTAAACCACTGATTAATCCATTCTGTCTTAAACCTTGCCAACCCTGGATAGAATGCTTTTAGAAGTTGTAATTAAGAGTCCAGAAACGCAGTCAAAGATGGATCTAACATAAGCTTTTGTGAGGACATCTTGAGATGCACCCCAAATAATTCCAGAAAACCTTTTTAGTAGCTTTATTTTATTTAAAGCATTCTCTTTTTGACCAGTTTAAATTAATTTGGAATCTAACATAATACGCAAGTGGTTAGATCCGTTTTAAAAAAAGGTTGGTTCGCTCAGCTCAAATTAATGAAATGCTTTTTGGTCCTCAAACTAAAAAGCTGAAAGGTAGTTTTCTCAGTATTGACCAGCATTTCGTTCTCACAGAGCTCATTCTAGGCAGGGTAAACAGGGCGCAGCACCCTGCTGCCCTTTTAGTCAAAAGAATCCACCCTGTTGCCCCTGAAGTAAATTAGTGTCCTGATGTAATACAACTCTATACCCTTTTTACCCTTTCTTTCCTCAACCCTTTATTTTTTCCCAAAACTCTACAGTGGATTTCTCAAACTTTTATTTTTAACTCTTTTTATTTAGTTTGTCATTGCTGTCAATACATAGATTTATATCAGAAAGGAAAAATAGCCAATAGCCTTGTTGCACTTGTCTTTGAAAGTTTGCAGTTACTTCCACTATCATTAAATCATAATTATTATTAATCATTTTAATTATTAAATCATAACTAAAGACACTTAAAAACATACATTTATTATTTTATTAATATATGCATGCATTTTAAATAAATTACCAAGCTAATTAGCTCATTAACTCGATACATATGTTAATTTATTAATGAAAATTAGTTATTAATATGATTGCTTTGCTACTTTTAGTAAAATAAAAAAAAATTTTTTTACTAATTGACAATGTTTTTTAATAGAATGTGTAAAGCCCTTGAAAAGAAATTATTGCCTTTTTAGAATAATAATGCCCTTTTTTTAAACTTTTGCACCCTGCCCTTTTTTCTGCCTAGAATGAGCTCTGGTTCTCATCTGCTAACTTAACAAGGTTGATTAGTGCCTTAGTTACTGAGTTTTAAATTTTTTGAATATTTGAACTTGTTAATCACATGACAAGGTTATCTGCAAAACAAAACCTGGATCCCCTTTATGCTACCAAGCTCTTCTTAAAACAACATTATGAATAAGGACTAAAAACATTTCTCTGTGGGAGGTAATTTTGTTGTCTGTCTAAAATCAGATTCAGCATTTCCATACATCTTTGGCTGCAAAAAGATTTAATTCAATTAAAAAGGCAGCCAATGACATCCAGACTTAGTAGTTTTTTCAGTAACATGTTTCTCCAAACTATCGAAAGCAGATTTAAAATCTACAACATGGCCAGCATGCTTTACTTCAAAAGAAAACTATCTTTCCCTTCTCAAGATAAATGAGTAACTTGTTTAGTGGAGCTCCGTATGCCTCTGAACAAAGCTGGCCTCTCTGAGAGATAATTATTTTTCTCCAAATAAAATTTCAGCTTATCAACCGCCATTCTTGCAAACACTTCGAAAAAGACAGAAGTGAGTGAGATAGGTCTGAAACTGTCAACTTGATGTGAGTGCCACCTAACTTTAAGCAATTGAATAACATCTGCCTATCTCCAAATGCTCAGGAAGTAGCCTTTCCATGCCATTTTTATAGAATACATTATATGTTTACAAAACAGCACTAATGCCTTTAGGGCCAAGATAAATAAAAAGTTTCAGGAAAAGCTCATTGGCACATTTACCCTGCATTAGATGATCAGACGCACTCGACAAATCAGAAAAAGAAATGGGGAAACAAAAATAGTTCATTTTTTGAATCAGACAGGTAAGAGTCAACTATAATTTACTACGGTTGATTTATCTGTGGGTAAAAATTACAGATCCTGCTATAATATTTTAAAGGCAATTGCTAACTTAATATAAATGATTCAAAAGTTATTTAAAAAATAAATTAAATTTTGAACTATCTTTTCCATCAACTTCATTTTGGTTTTATTTGATTCAATGTAAAAAAATAAAATAAAACAATATTTCACTTGTCTAGATTTAGCTTGGTATTTCAATTGCAAAGTATAATAAAAAAGTATTTTTTCACGCTATACTTCCTAATTACATAAAACTACTTAACTTCTAAGTTGATTTTGATGCTATTTAATTCAATGTAAATAAGCACAAAACATGCGCACTTGTCTATATAGTAAAGTTTAAGTTTTGCCCCTTTAAACACCTTTTCTTCATTTAGAAATTAAAAAAGGTGGCTAAAGCTCAATGCAAGGGGCCAAACTTCAGATTTTGACCTCTTGCATACCAAGGCCTTTTGAGCAACCCAATATTGTTTACCTATTTATTTATTGGCACAAGCTGTTAATTGGGAGAGAAATTATTTAACACCATTTGATAGCAAAATAAATATAATTGAAAAAATTGAATTCTCAATTGATCTGAAGACATCATTTCCACTTTTAAATCTCAAAGTACCCTTTTCCGTGATGAAGCACCTTGCTCTTTTTTATTTCTAGGAAAAACTCAGCATATTCATTGAAAATAAATAATGTCTAAAAAGAAACAATGATATATGTCCAGTTGCACAATATCGTAGACGTCATTCATATTTCATTCTAACTGCAAATAACTTCAGTTACAGATAAAACATACTTGTGTTCTGTCTTATATACAAGAAGTGAAATTAACTTCCGTAACAGAAGCTATTTCAATTTAAAATAATCAAAACAAAAACTCTGAATGGCTCCTACGAAGTTGTGTAATTGGGACACTCTAAATATGAGTTAATTTTACCAGATCGATTCAGTTCTGCAGCAACAGCTTCCCAATGTTTCACTTTTTGAAGACGATTCCCATATTCATATGACCCTTGATCCCAAAGACCTGGTCGGGAACGAAGCTCATTTATAAGTTTTTCATTGTCTATTTCTCTTCGTTCAGAGTTTAGTTTTCTACTGGCACAAATTACTTCGCTTATGTAAGGTAATGAAGACATAGCTAAAGAGTTAATTTACATTTGAGAATAAAACTTTGCCACGGCTTAGAAGAATTAAAAGTACTAAAAATTAAAACACAAAATTTGCACTCTTAATCCCGCTCCATTATTTTAAAATGTAAACAAATGTGATGACATGACAGATCGGTCACAGTTGAAGTTAAAATTTCTTGAAAATTGCGGCAAGTTCATATTCATTAAAGAGCGATTCGCACTGCATGCAAACAAATCGCATATGCGAATTCTGGGGAGAAAACAAGAATTTAATTGGCGAGTTTTTCACAGGTAAATATGTTTCACCAATCAGTTTTTCGCGTGTATCTCTGAGTACGCATATGCAAATATTTTACATGCTGTGGAAATGGTCATCAGACTATGAAGACGTTTAGCACAACTGCGTTTAAAGGGCCATACTCACTGCCTGCTATTTTTTCCGCATTGCGCATCCGCGAGCGAATGAGACCCAGATCAGTGGGAAATATTTACCGGCAAAAAACTCATCTATCAGATTTTCGTTCGCATGCGAGTCCCGCAGTGGACTGATCGTAAAGACACGGTTCCCAGAAGAATACAGAAGTCAAGTCTCAATGGCTGTGGTCAGTAACCGGGTGGGAGATCACTTTGATCAGCCACCGTAGGAGCAAAGGGTACGAGGTATAGATCCTAGTTAAACGGTTCTACCGTAAAGTGTTCGACTTCGCGTGCAAATCATCGGGCTACCAAAGCCACTGCAGAGGTTCAAAATTGCAATGGCATGTCTTCGGATCATCCTCAGGGATGTTTAATAGACCGTCGCCAATAGCCCATTGACCAGTTCTCGCATGCAGTAAGAATGGCCCTTTACTGGATGCGATTTTTTTTTCGATAAATGCAAACGAAAACCTGATTGGTTAGTTTTTCCCAGAAGTATTCTCTCTAAATGTGGAAGCTGCGCCTCCAATCAGCATCGTGAGAAAAAGAGAACCAGATTGGTGACATTTTCGTAGAAAAATATATTTCACCATTCAGATAGGTAGGTTGGTATTTTATTTCCCTTTATTATCATAATCTAAGATTATTCGAAGACATGCGATCACAATTTTGATTCTCTACAGAAGGGATGGATTCTCCACTTTGGTAGCCTGACGATCTGAGTGCGGAGCCTGAGTGACATGACAGTCAGAATGATTCTTGACTAGAAAAGTGACTAGTAATTCTAACACCAGCATCTAACGCAATCAATGGGCCAACTTATAAAAATCAATGACTACGTCGATCACCATTGCTTAGCGAAGGGATCGAGGATGTTTGGTATTGGTCCTTGTTAAACTGTTCTGCTGTAAAGTTCTCGATTTCATGTTCGACAACCACAGGAAAAGAGTAATTTTCTCTGTAGTGGGTCAAAATTATGATGGCACGTCTTCAAATTGTTCTCAAGGATGTTTCCTCGACCGTCGCCAATAACGCATAGAATAACTCTAATGAGACGTAAATAACACACTTACTACTTTTAACTAAGTAAAAAAATATGCGAAATATAATGCATTTCGTATAATAAAAAAGTGTTAAAGTTGATATACTGAGTAATGAAAAGAATTAAATTATAAAAAAGTAGTAAAACATGCCTTAAAAATGCAGGATTTTAAATTAAAATTATTATATCCTTTACTGTCGAAGTCACGTATGCGGTTTTTAGTTAATCAAATAGTGATTTCAAAGCCTGAGCTGAACTACATTACCCGATCGGAATTAATCGATCAATTATTGTAATTTTGTGGTTGTGACTGGTAACTAGTTGTTTGTACAATTCCTACTGGACAATTCGTATTCCCATCTCATCCCATCAATGATCAACCAGATATGTAGCTGATTGATCATAGATGGATTTCTAGTGGACTGGTAAGTGAAGTGACGTCAGCTTATACATCTCTTATTAAATCTTTTTTTAACCAAATTTACTTAAATTAACTAGAATTATCGAATTTTACATGAATTTTCGAATTTAATTTTCATAGTAGCAAATTGCATCTAATAAATAAATGGTACAACCAAAATAGAGAGTTTTATAATTTCTTTATCGCTATATCTATCGACTTCTAGTAAAGAACTTACATAGCGTTTAACTACTAGAATTCTTTGCTTTTAGTACATTCTAAAGTTTTTGAAGTAAATTAAGGGAAGTCTTTACAGTATCATTATCCAGTTTGAAGACCTCTATTTACTAACCTAAACCACATCTTAGTTTTAATCAAAAAATTTAAAAGTCTCATTTTGAAAACGTATTTATATAGAATTATCAGCATATTATTAGCCTGTTATTCTAATTAAAATAAAATGTTTCAAGTTCTGCAAAATAGACGTCCTATCTGAAGACTCGCTAGACACCTTATGTGTGTCTAGCGAGTTAGAAGGTAAACTATAATTTTTGTTGTTCAGTAACCCTAAAATTTATATTTATAAGAAATGACAAACCTATTAAGAGTCAGTTAAGTCATTTTTATGATACAATTTAAAGTAAGAACGATTAGTTTAAAATGCGCCATACTAATCCTTAAATAAAATCAAACTACACATATCATCGAGATAATAATAATAACTCGAAATAGGTTTAACAGAGCAGAAGCGGATAGAATTGTATGTTATCATATGATTTAATATAGTACACCGGTATATAAATATTAAAATATAACTTTCTTTATTACATAACTATAAAAAAATACCTAAATTTTTTAATTGCGAGTTTCTGTTCTTACAGGTGCGTCGAAAGAAGACAACAATGAACACACGCCAATTTATTAAGTCAAATTCATTTGTAAGCAATCTCCTGTCGATATATTAAGAGAACGCTTGGCGAAAATAATTCATGAATGGTGTGAATGCACGTGAGTTTGGTGTAAGCATTTTTAAGCTGGCATTTTTAAGCTGGTATTTTGGTAAGCATTTTTAAGCTATTAAAATTCCCCTTTAAAGTGAATATGAGAGCTTGATTAGAGTGTTCCATTTCACGATTTTTTCATTTGTTCAACATCGAATTCGGAAAGATATTAAATCAAAGTATTTACAGCATGTTTAACTTTTTATACTTAACTTTACAATGTTGTACTCAGCAATAAATAAATGACATTATATTGCTTCTAAATGGAATACTTCCACTTCCAATGAATTGATAGTCAACATTTCTGTTTAAAGAATCTTGTTGAAGGAAATTAGCAGAAGTTACCAAGTAACAAGTTAACTATCGGCAGAAATTTAAAAACTGATTATTTTAAATTAATATCATCAAACATCCCAAACATTCGAATAGTTTATGTCTGTTATTATCTTTTTTTATGAAATTATAATTATTACTCATTTTACATTAATGTAATTATTATTATTTTTTTCATTTTATGAGTTTCTTTATTTCGCATAACTATACGTTTGTGTAACATGGGATAGTGAGTCCTCTCCTGTTTTAAGTTTAAAAAGGGGATAAAGCTTTAAAAAAAAGTTGCGAGTTTCCAGATAGGAACGGTTTGACTGTCCAATATAGCGTTGACGTAAGCGTCTAAAATTTTAAAGCATCTGTATGTAATCGGAAGAAAATGTAAAAAACAATGATTTTGGTTCCATTAAATCTTTAAGTTTAGGGTTGGGCCAGTTTCAGTTACATTAGACTAAAACAGTTGCAGAAATAATGTCTTTTCATTACAATGTTTCTACCAAAACACTGGAGTAACTACCCCCTTTGCTTACAAAAGTTTCACTAAAGGAGATAATATTTTCTTCTTCTTCTTTTCTTTTTTTGTTGATATTTTGAGAATTGTATTTAGTGACTTTGTTCTTTTTTATGCAAGGTGTTTACTATTTTGCAAATTTTAAAAAAAATCAGATAAATTTAAAAAAAAAAAAAAGGTCAATAAAAAAGGGCAATTTAGTTTTTATAATATCTGAATTTTAACAGAGGTTTAGTGGGGCTGGTAGTCGGTGTTCGACGTTCTTGAAATTCAATAAACAAATATACTTAAACTTTTACTTAGCTTTTACTTATACTTACCTACTAATAAGTTAACTTTCTGTTCTTGTTTTCTTTTTTGTTGTTGATACTTTGCTCGTAATACTAACTAATTGAAGGAGGGCTGTACTAATGTCCTATTTATCATTGTATCTATAATTACACCTATCTTTAATTTTATTATGAATAGTGGGATAGTTAAGAGGAAAATAACGGTACGGAAATTTTTGTAATTATTCTATGCAGACCGTTTTATTAGTATAGAAATTTCCAAGTCTGTAAGTTAAATGTATGGAAATTAAGTAAAAAGATAAATATACAAATAAATATAAAAATGCAAATAAATATATTTAGATTATTTTTTCGGTAAACGAAGAGAAAAATTATAAATTCTATAATAAGGTAAAAAAAAAAAAAATGATAACTTCAAATGATTTGATATTTGTTTGTTGATCGAAAATTATCTTTTTAAATCTGATTTTAAATTTCTCTGTCCCGAATTAGAAATAAGACGGGCTCATTTATTGTAAAAAGATTTCGGACTTATGATAAAAATTTCATAAAATTTACTGCTTTTCAACAAGCGTTTGGTTCAGTACTTAAGTATGAAAAATGTAAAATTTAAAGATCTAAAAAATTACAGAGATCTGCTACTTTTGTTCGATGCTCTTGCTTTGTGAGGCTATAGCACTAATTGTCAAATGACTTTATTTACCTAAGATTTTTATTATTTTTTTTTTTAAATGTTTGTTTTGATCATCTTGGAGTTTCAGTATGTTTAGATTTTCTCTTCGCTTTTTCTTTTACAGGATAAAAAAGGTTTTAATTTACTAATTTACTTGTTTAGACATCATAGGCTGAGTGCGGAGACCGTAAAATTTGTCCATTATCCGACGTATATCTCGATCTCGGACGGTTTCGGGTTCTATGTAATCCTATGTATCTTGCGTGGGCTTGGTTTTAAATTCTTCGGGCTTGGGCTTTCAGGAACCCCCTAAAGCATGTCCGAACATATCTCTACTCAGTACCATGCGTTGACTTGAGGTCCGGAAAAAAATTGTTTAGCTCCACAAATCTAAATATAACGAGTGTAAATGCAGGGGTGATTGTGAGCCCAAGTCAAAATTCCGGAAAATTTCTTGAGTTAAAAAAAAAAAAAAAAAATTGAAAAATTAGAATTAAATTGAAAGTTTAAATTGAAAAATTAGAAAAATAAAAAAGTTTAATTGAAAAATTAGAAAAAAATTTAAACAAGTTTTTTTCTTTCCTTTTTCTCAATATTTCTTAGTTTACTTAAAATATATTTAAACTTTTAGACATACCTATACCATTTACACATACCTATACCTGGAGAAGTAATTAAAATTTACAAATATGTCTTTCTTTCTTGAGTTTAACAACTATTTACTGATAAAAAATTAATATTAATCATGAATATAAGCTTATAAAGTATCTCTCTGGCTCACCCTTACAAACAAATAAAATAAACTGTGTTTTTAAGTTCCACCTTTGAAAATTTGATTTCCTGAAACTTCTGTGATCAATGATTTTTCGAAACGTCTGGACCTTCGATCTCCGGAAACTTCCGGATCACTGTTAACGAAAAATCCGGAAATCCGGATTTTTTCCGGAGTACAATCAGCCTTGTAAATGTGAAACGTATGCGACGCACTAATACGATGTTAAATTTATAAAATAATTACAAAAAGAATACAGTTTTGGAAACAACTGCTTATAAAAAGAAACTTTGATAGGACAAATAAATTACCCCCTCCCCCACGTGAGGTAATTTTTAAATATCGGCCAGAGGAAAACATTTTTTCCTTTTTTCCAAACATCAAATTTCATTCAGAAATCGCTTTTTCTTTTCTTTTTCAATTATTTTTTTTTACTTACTCTGTAAAAGGGTATTTAAAGATAATGAAAACAGGGAGTATTTTTAAATGAATGAGAAAAATATTTCTTTAATATAATAATAAATAAATGAAAATTCATCTTGAGCTTTCAAAATATTTTAATGCTAGACAACACTGCTAAAAGTTTTCACATTCTTTCTTCATAAACTAAACAAAATTTGCAGAAAAAAGTTCCCTTTGAATCAAATAATTATAAAAGTTCTGAAAAAGTTGTTCGTTATCAATAAAGTGTTTTTCTGATATTTTCAAAAGGAAAAAAAGCATAAATAATAATAATATTTTGTTTTTTATTTATTTATTTTTCTACAACTTGCCATTATGCATCAAAAATGAAATGCGCTTAAAATTGTAAAATTCTCAGTGCAATTTGCGTCCACGTTTGTCCCTTAGCCTATTTAGGTCCCCTGTTGCTCCTTAAATTAATTAGTGTATGTTATGACTCAATTTTAATTAAAATGCGTTTAAAAATCAAGAGCACAAAAAATTTTTTCTTCATAAATTTTAATTTTTTTGATGCATAACTTCACTATCATCCGTCAGCAAACTACAAACGTAGAGTATTTGTAGCATTTCACTTCCGTGTCAACGCGATTTTAAGTTCAACTCACCCAGAAGAGGAAACTTCGAGGAAGTACGGCATAAAAATGTTTATTTATTTATTTTTTTAATCGGGGACTTCTGAAATGTAAACAAATAAAATGGAATTCATTTATGGCTTTGATTACATTTTGAATAGTTTATTCGTTGAATCAGTATTGGAATTCATGACACAATATAAGCATTAAAAATTTTTTAGAAATTTTTCATTTTACTATTAAAACATTTCATTAAAGGTTTGATAGTAGTTATTGATTAGATAATTTCCTTACTGAAATTGCTACAATCATGATCTTCATTTGTTTACTGTTTTCTCTTTTAGTTAACATTGAATCAGTATCTTTAAAAGAATTTATGCATAAAAAAATAACTCAAATTGTTTAATGAATTTATGCACATCTTCATAATTTAATCTTCAATTATTGTTCGTTAGTTAATCAATCAATTTAATAACTGGCAATAAATTTCCCTCCATTCACATTTATTTGAAAAAAGAATCGATTTAAACTGTAGTATTTAGTTGATACGTTAATAAACTAAAATTTCATATATTCTAGACCAGTTTCTCCGCTCATAAATTACAGAAAACCGCTATTGGAGAAAGTCAACGACATTTGAAACTTTCACAACCATAGGCAGAGAGGACGATTTTGCCAATCGACCAACAACACAGATCTTGTAGTTACATCACTCCTTGCTATCCGACCCGAACTTTCAGAGCACCAGAAACAGGTTCCATTTACCCCCACGATGCGAACCAGTCTTCTCCCCATTGGTTAGACTTCCATTTCTGGAATCCCGTCTCTTCCCCCCTCTCTCATCAAAAAAGCAGACTTGCACTTTTCTTCTATTACCTCTGAACCTGTGCTCTGAAACAGCCCTCTGAGGCTCATGTAAACAATTCAACCTGTTTGCCTTTTCAACGTTTACTGGTCGTATTTTAAGAGCGGTTGACTTTTGGATATTATCGTCTGCGTATTTGGATAAGGAACATTTATTAATATAGTCTGCAGATTTTTAATTATAAATGAGGGTCATGTATCGTTTAATACTGTGGATTATCTGTTATGAAAATGTGAAACCTTAGTGGTGAGTAAAATATTAAATCACAATTATTTTATTTACAAACTTGTAATTCATCTCGTTTTTCAATATTTTACCTATAAAATATTTTATAATTGTAAAAATAATTCGTGTAAATATCAATACATTTTGAAATTTCTATATTATTTATTCTGTATAATTTTTATGTTAATATAAGAGATATTTAAATTTAGCTAACTGCTGTAGAAATAGTCCGTATAATTGGATGGGAGCATCCAGTAATGTTGCCAGTAGATTTTTCATTAAAAAAGAAAAATATGTATAATTTAATTATTTTTATTGAAAATGTGAGTTGTACCCTTGGTGGTGAGTAAAAAGTTAAATTATTTTATTTATGAAGGTATGATTCCTTTTATATTTAAATATTTAAACTATAGCATGTCTTATAAAATGTAAAAAAAAATAATGCGTGTAAATGTCAATGAATTTTGGAGTTTCCGAACATTTTATGCAATAATATTTTTCGTAGGAATATAACCATTATTTTGATATTGATAAATAGTTCTTTAAGAGGATGAATAAATTCACTGGGGAAAACAATTTTAAGTCAGCATGAATGCAAGAGTTAGATCATTTATTAATATCGTTTGTAGGTTTTCTATTAAAAATATGTTATTTAATAATGAGGATTAATTTTCATGGGAGTGTTGATGTTATTTAGATTTAGGTAAATGTTTACTAAATGTTGTAAGAAAGAGGTTAAATCAGTTTGTCAGTAAAATAAATGAGTAAAGGGCAAGTATCACAAACTCTTAATCAGGGAAAATTTGCAAATTTTGTTAGAGAAGGATTACATACTTTAATTTATCAATTAAATGGTGGTCATTTAATAACATGAAGGAAAACATTTCTTTCCTAAATGATATCAAGTGCAAAGTTTGACCATTATCCTTCCTTAAACTGATTCCTTTAACTGATGTATGTATTTTATTTTATTTTTCACGGAGAATGGGGTTGAGCAATAAAGAAAACTATGTTTGTTTACAAAGTCGTCGGTATTTTAATATTGATAATTCGAATCATTTAATTTATTTAACAAATTATTTTAAACTAATTATTTCATATTTAAACATGTTTTGCATGACGATTTATTTGTTCGAATAATTTCATTTTAAGATATTTTCATTAACAGCCTTATAAAATTAATGACAATGAAGAAATATTATGAGTTAGTAGTAATACATATGAGTACGATGAAATATTACGAGTTTAAGAATAAATGTTAATTGTTACAACATTTTTTGAAAACTAATGTATTCAATCATATGCAGGTTTGTTGATGATGAACAAATACATTTAAAGATTATCCATCTGCACATTTTCAGCAATCATTAATTATATTTAAAAAAAAATAGCTTAATTTATGCAGTTGATTTGTAGGAACCATTATTATTATTATTATTTTTTAAAACGGGGTTGAAATCATTGGTATAATCATGTTGAGGAGTTGCCCTGATTCAAAAATATCACGGTATTTTTTATTTATTATAATTTATAATAAATATTGTCTATTTTCTGATACTCAATTTAAAACGTATATAACAAAATTCTTTAAATTTTTTACTCGTAAAATAAACGTAGTTTTAATTAAAACATAAGATTTTAAATTCCAAACGTTTCTTTCTTTTTTTTGTGAAACTTAAAGTAAGTTTTTTTTTTAAAGTAAAATTTTTCGTGTTTGCTTGCAAAGTTTTGCAAAAACTATTGTATAGACTAAAATGAAATTTTATACAGACGACTTTTGCATGTAAATCAATAATTTGAAGCAACATTTTACTTAGTAATAAACAATTGTGTTTTGTATTGATTTCATTTGTTATTTTTAAGTGAAAAAAGTGATTATATCTTTTATGGTAAAGTGATTATATCTTTCATGGATATAAAAGCAATAAAAAATATAAGAAAAACTAAACAAACAAACAATGAGATCGCATTGTTCTAGTTGTTCAGAATAATGTTCAATAATTTTTAAATGGATTTGTTTTAGATTTAGAACATTATAGTTATAACATTTTGTGTTATCATGTGCGCTAAATATATTATTTAGTACATTTTAAAACTGCATTATCTATTAAAATATTATAAAAAAAAGCCAACAAAACATTTGAATTTCGAAAGTATTATGTTTCATTTCAATCTTTAACGTGTAAAAAATTAAAATAATTGAATCATATTTTATAGTTCAAATTAAATGACGAAAAACAGACTATTAAAAAAATACATCTTTAATGATTTTCAGTCCAGATCAAGAAAACTCCTATTATAAAAAATGCGTAATGAAAATATTATAAAAAAAAATAATAACAATAATATTCATAAAAATGCCTACATTGTACAAAAATATTTACTAGATTAAAAAAAATATATTATTTTATAAAAAGTATTTACCCACGTGCAAAATGAAAATGTTTAATCTATTAATCAAGGCATTTCAATCTGGTTGTTCATATCAGAGATGCCGCAATGTTTATTATATCTGCAATGCTTTTGTCAGTATCATACAACAAATATTATTCAAATAAATATCTTTTATGAATTTAAATATTCAATTAAAGCATAGTAAGAATATATATGTATGCATATTTTTCATATATTCCTACTCCAACATATTTTCCTATTATGCATTACATATTTTTAATTCTCCAATTTTGATTTTTTATTTTGCTACTTTTTAAAGTAATCAGATGTTTAATTATTATAATTTTTTAATTTATTTGCATAAGTTAAACAAAAACCTTTTATGCCTTTGTTTTGCTTATATATTTTTGCACGTTATGGACTCAATAATGCGTGTAACAATATACTATCACAAGCATAACGATACACTGTAAAAAAATTCCAGATCAAATGACTGTTAAAGTTATCGGCACTCAGGTTGTCGGTTTATCAAAAAATCTGATATACCTTACTTTTTACAGTAATCATCATAAAATCACTGAATCGTTTTAATTAAATAATACTACTGTAAAAATTACGGTATTATATTTTACGGTAAAAACTGATTTTATGGTAAAATGGATTATATGGACGATGCGCCCAGATTGCGGGTATTTCATGACTTTATGAATGAAATATATCTCCGTTTTGTTGTTATTTAGTTAGAAATTTCATTGAATGAACCAGCTTTCTACAATTTATTTTTTAAATTGTAGGAGAATTATATTTTAAAAATCGTTATTTGCATCAAACATATTTTGCGGATTTTTAAACTTCTCTATATAGCTCTACGCTTCGTGTAGTCTTTTTATAACCATCCTCTCGAATAGTACCTTTTGCTATTCCATTTATGAATTAATATATTTATTAAGTACTTTTGTGTATATGAAAGCTAAATTTTTAAGAAAAAAAAATAAATAAAAAATAAATGAATTTGAAAATTGCTTATATATTTGAAAATATAGCAAATAACTCTATAAATCATATGTATAAGTATATTTATCTTACGAGGATTATTTTAATGGTCGCAAATTTTAGGGCTCTTGGGAGATTGCCCAGTTTGTCACTTTAAACACTTTCCCCCCCAATAACTTCTTCATAATATACTATGATACCGCTTGCGTGTTATTGCGTGTCAATTGCGTCTAGAATCTGGGAAGGGACGTCAAAAATGATGCGTCCTCTGAGACGCATGAATATCCAGCACGAAAATAAGAAAAAAGAAGAAAAAAAAAAAGAGTGCGCCAACAGATTTATGTAGGCAAAATTGTGATTACATTTTAAATTGTTTTTCTTCTTAATTAATAGCTGAGAAAAATAAAATAATTTTGAAATTTAACTTATATCGTCGCTTTTTCTTGGTGCAATTGTTTGATCAGTCCTGATTAAAAACCTGGATGGCTCAAATATAACTCTTTCCTTTTCAATTGTTTGAATAATTATGAATCTGCATATTAATGGAGGGATAATTAGATGATGAATACTTGCCCCGTGTGAAGAGAATTCATGTTTAAAATAGAGTACCGCTTTTAGTAAAATGGATCTCAAATTTGAATCAATATTAGTGTCAAATATCATTTAAATTGGATCAGTATCAAATATTGGTGATTCCGTACTAGCGGAATCATTGATACATAAATTTAAGCAAAATGAGATTCTTTTAAGTTTTAAGAAGTTAAATAAGATACTTTTAAGTTTCAAGAGGTTAAGTTCATTTCGAATTCTTTTCAAGAAGCACACAAGGTCAAATTCAGGAATAGCTATGAATAAAAAAGTATGGCCAAAACTGCTTGATTATGATAAAATTTACTGTGTTTCTGGCTCTATGGAAACACCAGAAAGGACGGTATTTTTTTACCGATGATAATGATTTTGGAAAAATTAACAATACAATATGCGGTAAAATTTGGTAATTTTGTCGTGATGTCTTAAAGTATGATAAAACCATTTATTCGTTTAAATTTACTTTTCAGTTACATTTTTTGTTTTGTTGTTAAATGTATGTTAAAAAGAACTATAATTTTGAAAACCAAAATTTCCGGTAAGCCACCACCGTATTAAATGAAAAATTATCAAATAAATGGTTTAAATACCGCATCTTTTGGTTTTTAATTTCAATAATTTGTTCTTTTTTTTATTTTTACAAGGAATGTCATTACCGTACACTACGGTAAATTTACAGGAATTTTCCCCCCCCGTGTATAAATGTATCTCTATGTATTACGTTGAATACGAGTAATCATCTACAATTATATTTAGACATTCCTATTTGTGGCGTTTTAAGAATGAGAAATACCAATATTTCATGATCTGTTTAACACATTTTTGTGTGATTAAATTTTAATTTATGGCTTTTTTTATTCCGATTTTTTTTTAAATCTTAATTTTCGGCTATCGCATTAACTAAATGAAACTGCCTTTATGTAGAATGAATTTTATTTGTTGATTTAGATTTTCTGTTCTTTTGTAAAACGATAGTCATAAATGAAGGATAATATTTAAAAAAAAAAAAAAAAATGTAAGAAGAAGGAAAAAAAATAGAAAAAAAGAACTGATTTATAACTTAATTTACAGTTATGCAAATCTTCAACTTATTTTATATTCAATATTATTATTTTTTTAAAGAAAAAGAAATATCTTTTTCTTCAAAACTGGTATAATAAAAAAAAATAAAAAAATTGACAGGATAAGATTCGGAAACATCTGTTTCCTGTATTTTCCCCTTCTACTATTTATTGGGGATAGCCTGATCTGTGGCAGGTGGCAGGTGTACCAAAATTTCCCACGCCTCCTAAAGAAACTATCTTCTCACAGACATTGGAATAATAATATTCAAAACATCGACTAAAGCCTTTTATTATCAATTTAGCTAAGCATCAACTAAAGCTAGTTGGTACTATTGTATTTTTGTGTGTTCTTTTATGTTATAGTTAAATTCTAGAAAACCGAAAGGTAATTTGTTAATTACGCGAATAGCAAAATATTTACATTTACGTTAAATCCCGATTTAAACATTAATTTCACTTACAAAGAAATTAAGATTTCTTAAGCGTTGAAAAGTCGAGCCTAAAAAGCTATCTTTTTCTTTTGAAGTTTTGAGAACAATGAAGCAGTCAACCCTGAACCATTTTTTATTCTTATATTTTATTTAATCTTTCTCTTAGAACAACACTTGACAATACAATTTGTATTGAGAAATTATAACCTAACTAAACCTAACAGGAATTTTATCTATCGAAGTGTGATTAAATCTTTTGAAAGCGACAGAAAACAGTGATTTGTGTAAAAACCTTTTATGCTTCACTAAGTTTTTATTTTATCTTTACTTTTATTTTACTATTATTCTGATTGTGTTGTCGTTGTAGTTTAAATTACAAGTTTTCCGTGGTTAGTAACCGTGATAGTCTAACCTTACTTTTACAAGAGTAAACAATAACGATTACGATCTAAAAATAAATCGACATCGTTTCCTCCAGATGTAGACTAAAAAAGTTTTTCATTATTTTTGTAAGCGCTACAATCTAGGGAGGTGTTTGTTTATGAAACGGTGTGTAAGGAAGTGTTAATTCTTACAGTACTACAATGTTTCTTTGTTTATTTTTAGTTAATTTATTTTTAAACGTAATTTCGCCTTTTCAAGATTTGTTTTGGAGTTTTGTAATTAATTAAGAATTGTTAAAGTGATTTGCGATTAAGTCTATTGAAACCATCGGAGAACAGCGGTAGGTGGGAAATCTGCTGTCGTATGTTGAATTGAAAATCTTCCACGATAATCTAACCATAGTTTACCAGTGGCGAGGCGATACAATAACGTTTGACGATAACAATAACAATTATAATCTCTAGAAAAGATCACTTCGCTTTCTCAAAAGTTAGACTAAAAGTTGTTACAGCTTTGCAACGAAAATGAAGTGAGAATTAGCTATATTAAAATTAATTATATTGAAATAAGTTACATTGGAATTATTTTAGACGATTATTTCAAGACTTAAAGGATTGATGTTGAATTGAAAGTTTTTTGCAGTAATCTAACCATAATTTACAAGTGGCGATACAACAACGTTTGGCTATAACATTAACGATTATAATCTCTAGAAAAGATCACTTCGCTTTGTCAAAAGCTGGACTAAAAAGTTTGTGATGATTTTTGTTACAGCTTTGCAACAAAAATGAAGTGAGAATTAGTTATATTAAAATTAATTATATTGAAATAAGTTACATTGGAATAATTTTAGACGATTATTTCAAGACTTAAAGGATTTTTCCGGTTTATAAAGACGAAACAGGCTGTAAAGAACTAAATAGTGTGAAGTTTTTAAACAATACTAGTTTTGGTTTTAAGAAGTGGTCATTTGTTGTTGGTGGGAGAAGAGACCTTGTGTAAGGTTTTTCACGTTGGGCGCCACCCCTTGCGCAACTAGTTTTGGAAATAGTGCCCCTGGGCTTCAAAGGCGTAAGCCGACATTCAACCTTTGAGGGCAATTTCTCTTTCTTCTGCTCGATTTGGATTTTACTCTCAGCACGAATCGAATAAAAATTTTGGATTTCTAGCATGAACAACAGCTTTGCCCTTTTCTTTTTCCTGGCGTAACATCTGACAGTTTCAAATTGATGAAAAGATTGATTTGATAAGATTATATTTCCTTGAAGTTGATTTGACAATTGCTTTGGTTATAAAGTGTTAATCAATTTGTAAGGAAGCTATTATTTTGATAATTTCAGATTTTTTTTTTTTAAAATGAGCAATTTAAGGCTATGTGATGTAAATAATTTAAAAAATGATTAAAAGTATGACTGTATAAAATTAAGAAAGGGATGAAAAAAAGAATAATAATTATTTATGAAAAGAATACTAGTAGAAAGAAAAAAAAAGTACACCAAGAAAAAAAAGTGTTGTCAAAACTACCAGAATATGGTTAAATTTACCGTGTTTCTGGTCTATAAGAACGTCAAAAAAGTTCGGTTCTTTTTACCGAAGCGCTTTGGCAATGATTTTGGTTAAATTGATCATAAAATGTAGTGTTGTTGTTGTTGACGTATGCCTGTTTAGGCAGA